>NC_058081.1:96935949-97049585 GCF_014858855.1 Bufo gargarizans | reverse complement strand
CAGCCAAAATTTTCAAGAAATTTGGGTCAAATCTAAATCTGATTTTTTTGGTCTTCTATTTTGAAAAAACTCTCAAACTGGCATCAGCCATTTTTTCAGATCAGAAGACGGGAAGGATGAAGAAGGAGGATCACATGACTCCAGGCAATGTGGGTGTATACACACACCAACAAAATACAATTGCTGCCAAAAAGCCATTAAGAAAAAAAAATATATATATAAAATCCTACAGTGCAGTTACCCATAGCCATATACCATATTTTTGACCCTATGAGATGCACCCCACCCCCTAAAGTGGGAGGAAAGCGCCACTGCACCTTATGGGGCAAATACTAATTAGCTATTCCATTATGGAAGCATTAATTAGTACAGGAGGACTGGGAAGCGGTGAACGCAGTGCTCCCTGGGCTCTGTATTCAGGGCTTCCTGGTCCTCTCTTCCGAAAGGTACTTTTGTGGAGAAGCTAGTGAGAGGAGCACGTGTGCTCCATGACAGGTGGCAACGGCTATGTCAGTGCAGGTAACTTGTGATGAGATCCAAGAGCAGAGAGACTGCTGGAGACATGGGCGAGCTGGCCAGTCATTATCAGCAGTAAGAGGTGGACAGCTACTGGGCTAGAGTCTGGAGAACTAGAAGTCTCAGCAGTTTTACATTCACAGCTTGTAAACTGGTAGCCAATAGCATATTGCAATAGTCCGTCAAAGCCTGTTGTTACTTGGAGATTACAACTCCAAGTAAGCCATTCTGAGAGCTGTAGTCTTACATAGAGTCAGTGTCTTAGGGACTGCACACATGTTCTGGGCTGGTACATGGTACTCATCTGTAATTCCCTGATACAAGACATCCCTGCGGCAGGCAAGTTTATTGGTGTCCCAGGGTGCTGGAACGGGGTGTGAGTTTTTTTATTAATACACCTCCTAATCTTATTAACATTGGGGGTCTGATTGATGTCTGATTAAAATTGGGGGTCTAATTGAGGCTCTGATCAGAGCTCTGATGAAAACTATTTTTTCCCCCCTTATTTTACTCCTCAAAAATTGCAGGCATCTTACTGTTACTTTAAGATTACTTAGTCTGTCTTAACATTGATATTTGTTACATACAAGATGGGGGGGGGATGTGATCCGCAACTTTCCAGGACGAGTAGAGCACTTTTGATTTGGGTCAAATTTATTCGGACCCTAATGAATCACTTGAACGATTCAGCCAATTGTCCTTATCAGAGTGTTTATGCTGCTTTAGGCAGATTAAAGGGGTATTCTCATTTCAGACAATGGGGCATATCTCTAGGATATGACCCCATTCTCTGATAGGTGCGGGTCCCACCTACACCGAGAATGGAGGGGGGAAAGTGGAGGACCCAGGGTTTTCCAAGAGTTCAGCAACTGACAAGCGCTCTCCCCATAGAAGAGAATGGCAGCACACTATGTTTGCGCGGCCACTGCTCCCATTCATTTCTATGGGCCAGACGGAAATAGCCAAGCCAGCGCTCGGCTATTTTCCGCGGCCCCATAGAAATGAATGGAGGGTGGCTGCGCATACTCAGTGTGCCCTCCACAACTTTCATGGATCCATTCTAGATGTAGGTGCGGGAGGTGGCCCCCATTGTCTGAGATGAGAATACCCCTTTAAGTCCAGCTAGGCATCGGAAGAGTTGTATTTCAGCGGCCATATATTTGCAAAATTTGTTGAAAACATAGTAACTCTCTGAGGTTTATTTATTCTTTCTAAAACAGTGCCACCATTGTCCATGGGTTGAAACCCATTCACTTGAAGCACTTGAACTGGGTTCCAATACAAACATAGCCTATAGCCAAGAGCGGAGCCTTTTTGTTTTCTCTCATATAAACCCTTCCCAAAAAAATGTTTTCCTTTAAGTTCAGCACCAAGGTCAGCGATCCTGTGGTACTATTGGAAGCTTGTCATATAAGCTTATCATATTCAATGTATTGTTTAATTCTACACAAAAAAAGAATACCATGGTATTGAGTCATTTTTCCTATTTATTTCCACCTTGTTTTCCACCTACTGTTTCTAGCCTTTTCTGTTATATTTTATGTAAAGCAGTACAGCATTTTTAAGGGAATGCATCTGACCTTCACTAGCTAAGACATAAAACAATGGTCAATTGCTAGCATGAAAATGTAATAGCATTGCGTATGTAGCTTCACAGTTGAGCACAGTGATTGGTCTTACTGGCGTACACATAGGGATATGTTTGTTTAGCAATTTTCAAAATACCTACAGTGTAGATACTGAAGCTAGAAGACTGCAAGGGCATGTGGAAATGCTGTTATATAGAAAAAATATTGCTTTAAGTGCATGTATTTTATTTAATGACTATGGGGTCTGGTACAATAACGGCAGTCATAGGAAAGCATGCAGTGCTTACAAAAATAATATTTCAGTGTCTAATTACGAAGTGATTCCTAGCCACAAATACTGTTTATACTGCTTTTACTTCATTTGTTGACTGTGTACAAGGTCCATGGTGTGAAGAATGATATAAAGGGTTCCAGAAGAGGGTAAACTCAGTCCAGTATTCTTCAAAAGTTTAATCCACACACTAGAAAATGTCTTGCATCCTTCTCATTGTCCGGTTTCACCTCAATAATTGACACAACTCATTGACAAGAGTGGTGATGTTTATAGGAAGAAACAAGCAGATATTTTATTCTAATCTAAGAAAAAAAAATGGGATTCAGTTCGGCCATATTGGTCGATAGATTTGATACGGGTCTGAATTGAATCTACCCAAATCAAAAGTGTTCCAATTGGCCTGAAAATTTGTGCATGACTGCAACTGGCCTGGGATGGAAGTAGGGTAGAGGACAGGAGCGGTGCTAGTGACACTGATGGTAGTAGTTGTCCCCAGGGTGGCAGTCCTCGCATTGAGGCTCCTTGAGCCATGCAGAAATGGGAAGGGCACACCTTTTCATTCCCTCTGGGTGCTCCCTGGCTTTGGGGCTCTTACCTGGTGTTAGGTGGGGTGCCTTTTGTGTAAGTGAGTTTTGAGGTGCAAGGCAGGGTTCCAAATGGTGGCAGACAATGCAATACTGTGTAAACAGTTCACTGTCCTTTAGTGAGACAGTTGGGTGTTTCACACAGGCATTTTTAAAGAAGACCTGCCCCCTCTCCTGACATGCCTAAGAGATGCACTTTAACCTCTTATGAAGTGGGCTGCCGACACAGTGTATGATGCTCTTTTCTCTCTCGACGAAATTCGTCTAAATCGAATCACCAAAAATCTGGTTTTGGATGGAGCTCATTTTTTTGAAAAATGTGCTCAATTCTATTAATAAACCGGGTAGTTTTATATAAATATCCTTGTACAGTTATGTGCTTGTCACCAGAAGGATCCATGCTTTCCATGCTTTATAGCATAATGCTTCTATACATCTTTACTGCATGGATAATTCAATTGTCAGATTTTATTTAAATCCACAGTAATTCATAACCATAACATTATAGAGGTACAGAATTAAGCTACATTAACACAGCCATATGCTTTTGGAGGTCCTCAAAATGCACAAACTGGCCGTGTGTGTCCTGCACTTTCCGTGGGCCCCATTGTCAAAATGACAATTTGCGGCACAGACAGATAATCTTTTACTCTCCATATTGCACGATACAGCCAAGAACCAATACATTTTAGCTTGGACTAGATTAGTTATTAGTGATGGCCTTGCGGTTCGCCCGGCGGTCAGTTTGTGGCGAACTTTGCTCGTTCGCGATTCTGCGAACATATGGCAATATTTACACCCGCCATATTCATTTACATTGTGAAGAACTTTGACCCATGACACATCCATCAGGTGGTACAGGACAGCCAATTGAGACATTTCAGCACATGGACATACCCCCTACCTTATAAATAAACCCGATCTGGTCGCCATTTTACATTCTGTCTTTTGTCAATGTAGGGAGAGGTTGCTGTGTGGAGCAGGGAAAGACTGTTAGGGACACCAAACGCTAGCTAATAGGGCCACAAAAGTCATTTTAAGGACTGGTATAGGTGTGCTATTGATTGGTGTGCAGTACAGAGGGGTGTAATACACTTATAATATACTTTCTAACATAGAAAGCATATTATAGTGGATTTGTATTGTGCAGAATTGTGACTGGTGAGCGGTTCTGTAGCGATACTACAACTACAAAGAGTGACAAACGCCTGTTTTGCTGCGTTCCTTCTGCTACACACAGTGACAAACGGTACTGGAAAAAAATTATTATAACTGGTGTGATAGACCAGTGGCCCCCCAAAACGACAGATTGAAGCGGGGTGTTATATACCTTCTTCCACATACACTGCGCTTCTCTAGAGACTTTTGTCACAGGGTCATTTAAAAAATGACAGGCAAAGGAAGAGGCAGGGCCTTCCGCAGGGGTGGTAGGGGTAGGGCAGGAGCACCAGGCTGAAGCCAAAGTGGGAAGTTGCAGAAGGTGCGTTCGATTACTTCAAAGGATGCACTAGCCTTCCGCTTCTGCACCCACCTTATCCTCTCTATCTGCACCCTCTTCACTGTCTGTTGTGTGCACCCCCAAAGACACCAACACCACCACCACCATATACCCTTCACTTGAGTCACAGGAATTATTTTCCGATCTATTACAAGACATTTCTGATGCGCAGCCATTCTTGGAATCGGATCAGGAAGAGGAGGTAGCAACGGCCGCCACTCAGCAGTCTGACGACAGTACCCAGATCAGCCCAAGGAGGTTGGTCCCCGCTATTGCTGCCTACTCTGAGATCTATAATGTTAGTGGTAGGGAAGGTGACGATGATGAGGTGTCTATGGACGTAACGTGGGTGCCCACAAGAGAGGAAGAGGAGGGGAGTTCAGAGAAAGAGATGGACCAGCAGTGACCTTTTCTGTTATTTTGTCCTATTAGTTGTATGCTTTACAATGAAACAATGTTCGTGGGCATGTTCTAATAATTAAATGATGCAAATCCTCAAACAATCCATGTTAATTCCAGGATGTGAGACAACAAAAAAAACAAAGTCAAGGGGGTGAATACTTTTGCTTAGCACTGTATACATTACAGAGTTTTGGCAAAACATAAAGTTATTTACGCATCTACCTGGGCCTTTTTCGTCCCGTATTCTTTTTATAAACCGGGCGTGTCTTTGCTTCATGTCTGACCATTTTTTTTTTATGATGGCCAGACGTCGGTGTTTGAGACCCGTTTTGCACCAGATCTCAAATGCCAGCTCCTGCACAATCCACTGCTGCTTCTCGGCATGGGACCGGGTACGGTCGTACCCCGACCTCAACATCCGCTGCAAGATAAAAATGCAAGCATATAATCACAATTTTTAACAATAATAGTATTGAAAATAATTTACTCAAGTAAACTGCAAAAAGTATTTATTGCTTTGAAGTGGAAATATTAGATTTAGGGGGGCGTGGCCTGCTGCCGACGGAGATGGCTGCTTGGTGAAAGAGCTCCGCTTCACCATCCCTGCAAAGCGACCTTAAGCATTCTGGCAAAGGAGATTCAGAGTCACCGATCCGTCTCCTACCTCCACAGTGACATGATGACCAGGAAGAAAGCGTCTTGCCCGGGTCTTAGACTTCTAACTGAATTCTTTTCAGCCCAGGAGCCTGATGGCGGTTTCCCGCCACTACGATCCGTCTCTTCACCAGCGCGGCAGGAGAAGGAAAACCACTCAGCGCATGCAGCCACGGGTATTTCTTCTCCTCCTCCGGCTAGCCGGGTTGACACAGACGAGACGCAAGTGAGTACACACGCCGTACAGACCCAATACCAGGGGAAGTGAGCTCCGTGATGATGCTGAACAAGGGGAAGCCATGATGACCATGCTGCCGGTGAGTGACTCCAGAGCTGGCCCAAGGATTGGCGATATTTCCCCCTCAGATAAAGCGCGTTACACCGCGGTAGCCAAAGCACCTGCAGCGGGGGTTGCGACATCAGATCCTCTGCAGGACTTTGTATGCACAGATCAGACGGTGACTGAAAACTCACTTAAAGCGATGATGATGGCTGTACATCAATCCCTCACATCACAGTTACAACAAGTAGCCTCCTCCATTACATCTGCAGTGGATGACCTGGGCTCCAGGGTGAACCATATTGAGCATAAAATAGGGGGAGGGCTATCCAACTCCCACAATGAGTTAATTGAAGCACATTATACTCTTGAAGATGAAGTTGCAGGGCTGAGAGCTAAATTAGCTGACTTGGAGGACAGAAATAGGCGTAATAACCTGAAGTTCAGAGGGATATCAGATTCCATCGCACCGGCTAATCTGCAGCAATATCTGGGTGAGATGCTCAAATCAATATTCCCAGACAAAGATCCACAAATGCTCCTGATTGACAGGGCTCATCATCTGCCTAAACCTAAACACCCTCCAGCTTCAGCGTCCAAGGATGTCATTGCACGCTTTCACTTCTACTGCATTAAGGAAGAGCTGGTCTCCTACATCAGGAAAAATCGTAACTTACCAGATCCGTTCCAGGACATTCAAATATTTGCTGATTTGTCCCAAGTGACATTACAAGCTAGAAAGCAACTTTCACCAATAACCAGAGTTCTGAGGGATCTCCAAATTCCATACAAGTGGGGTTTTCCGCTGAAACTCCTGAATCATAAAGATGGGAAAACTTTTAATATCAAGAACCCTAAAGAAGGGGAGTCGTTGCATAAAAAGTGGAACATTGGAAGATCCTCATCGCCGGTTCCAGCTAGACAGAACTCTTCTACCCATGTGACCCCGGATTGGTCCACGGTGGGAGACTGATACTGAGAATAGTACCTAGGTTGCATTTATTTCCCTTTAGCCAAGTCGCTATCACCAGAAGGGATGGCGGTGTAAGGCCGAACTGTAAATCTCTCAAACCAAATAAATCACCCGGCCCTGATGGGTATTCAAATGAGTATTATCTATTTTCCCCGATATTACAACCTCATCTCGTGCAACTTTTCAATAAGGTGTTAGCTGGAGATCAATTTCCATCTGAAATGCTACAAGCTACGATTGTCACTATACCAAAGCCGGGAAAAACAACCGATTCACCTGCCAATTTTCGCCCGATTTCCCTCCTCAATTGCAATGTTAAGCTGTATGCAAAATTATTGGCCCATAGACTTTTGAAAATTTTACCTGAATTAATTCACAGTGACCAGGTGGGATTTACAAAGGGTAGGGAGGCACCAGATGGTACTCGTAGGATATTGGGTCTTCTACAAAAGGCTGGGGGTTTGACAACGCCTTCTCTGCTCCTTACTTTAGATGCAGAGAAGGCGTTCGACCGGATTCATTGGGGATTTGCATCAGCTGTATTAGATAAATTTGGTTTCAGGGTCAAAAACGCGATCCTTGCTCTTTATTCTTCCCCGTCCGCTAGGGTACTGGTGAATGGATCCCTCTCCTCCCCTTTTTCCATTACTAATGGTACTCGTCAAGGCTGCCATCTCTCCCTTTTCCTCTTTTTAATGGTAATGGAGCCCTTTGCGGAAATGATACGGATGGCAGGACAAGATTCGGGGTATACCAGCGGGCAATCAACAGCATAAGATTGGTTTATTCGCTGATGATGTTATACTGACCATATCTGACCCCTTGTCTTCGCTTCGGGCTACATTGCAGATTATAAAGGAATTCAGAGAGGTTTCCTATTATAAAATCAATGAATCTAAATCCCAGATATTAGCCATCAAAATTCCCCCATCATTGAGGAAGGTGCTGGAAATCGAATTCCCTTTTCAATGGGCAGCAGATTCTATCACTTACTTGGGCGTTCAAATCTGCTTCCCGCTTTCACACTTAGTCAAAGCTAATTATGATACGCTTTATAACTCTCTTCAATCCGACCTGAACAAATATTCCAAATTGGACCTATCTTGGTTAGGGAGGGTAGTAATCTATAAAATGATGGTGCTCCCAAAGATTCTGTATCTATTTTGCACTCTCCCCATCCCTATCCCTGTCTCGGTCTTTGTAAAATTTAAGGCTCAGTTGCTCTCCTTTATTTGGAACAAAGGCCCTCACAGAATAGCAGCCTCTATACTTTACAGTCATAGAATGCATGGAGGTTTAGGGGTTCCACATCTCAGGGGATACTACAACTCGTTTGTTTTCAAGCAGTTAAAATTTTGGTACAGTCAGGAACAAACCCCAAGCTGGCAAAAGATAGAGGCGGACCTTAACAAAGGGAGATCTCTTTACTCTCTTCTCTTATTGCATGCTATAGACGACAGCTTTCCGCTACCTACAGCATTGACTCTGAAAGCGTCAATTCAGACCTGGAAATTGCTGTTACATGGGGTGGGTCCGACGTCTCCAATGAGAAACATACAAATACCTATAGAAATCCTGCAATACTATATGTCGGTTTTCTCGGTGAGTAATTGGCGAAAAGCTGGAATACAGGTGTTAAATGATTTCTATGACAATGATGTTCTTAAGTCATTTACAAGCCTTCAAGCCTCTTATAAAATACCAGACACATATTATTATCAATACACTAGGATTGCTCACTGTTTAGCTAACGGGCCTAAAAGAATTGCAAAACTTCCAGTAGTTCTTCTTAATGCTATACTTTATACACAAGGAGATACACGTATTCCTACCAGCTCAATATACAAAACAGTTATAGGTGATGAACTCCTTTCAAAGAGAGCTCATTTTCTGAATTGGGAAAGGGATCTAAAAGTCTCATATCCTACGAATAAATGGCAAAAAGCAATTAGAATTACCCTACAGGCTACAAAGTGTTCTAATCTGGTGGAAGGTTACCTTAAATTACTTTCTAGGTGGTATTTTACCCCAGCCAAACTTTCCAGATTCTATCCCAATGTTTAAAATGTATGTTGGCGTTGTCAGAGGACACCTGGTAATCTGTTACATATATTTTGGGAATGCGTGGGAATCCTTCCCTTTTGGGGTGCGGTTGAAGGTCTGGTGAGAGAAGTGACAGGCTTTAACATAACACTCTCTCCAGCACTGGCACTCCTCTCATTAGACCTCGATTTGTTGCCACGGCAAATTAGAGTCTTAATCTGTCATATTCTGCTAACAGCCAAGCTCCTGATTGCTAAACACTGGAAATCGACCAAGATTCCCTCCCGTATTGACCTCATTGAAAAAATTTAAACACATGTTATATTTGAACATCTCTGGGCTCAGAGGACTAATAGGTTGAGGCATTTTCATTCATCCTGGACATCTTGGCTCGCTAAATACCCTATGCCTGGCTAACCGAAATTTACCGTCTTGACTCCAAGCTGGCTCTACAAGCTGGTTTAGTTCTCCAGCAGCTATAACACTGGGACCCACCGAGGTGCCTACTTCCTTATTCCATTGGTATTCCCTTTTATTTTTATCCTCCCCTGTTTGTTTCTTGTCTTTGTTCTTCTTCTTATTTCTTAATTGTTGCGGTTCTACATTGGCAGCACCCGGGCGGGTGCCGTAGAACTTCCATAATATACAAAATTGGTCAATGTCCCTTTATCAGTGGCTGCGACCACTATATATTGTTGTCTTGTGTATCGTATTTACTATATGCTGAGTGGCTGCGTCCACAAAGTAAGATATTAGTTTGATATGCATAATTGACAATAAAAAATTTTGGAATTAAGAAATATTAGATTTAGGCCTCCTGCACACAGGCGTGTTTTTTCACACTTACGGACCGTACAAACCCGTCCTCCTGTCCTGCAGAGTGTACAAGCGCACAACATCATTGGTTGCTCTGACGCCGTGCGCCTCCGGCCACCACCGCTGTACTGTGATATACTTGTATAATCTATACAAGTGTATTACTGTACAGCGGTGGTGGCAAGAAGCGCACGGCGTCATAGCAAGATAGCAACTAATAACGCCGTGTGCTCGTCCACTCTGCAGGACAGCAGCCTGGGTTTTTACGGCCCGTAGTTGGGAAAAAAACACACCCGTGTGCATTGGGCCTTACTGTTACTGTTAGAAGATGGGATTGTATTACGACTGTATGTGGGTGGGGTCGGAGCTATCAGATATTGTCCAGCTAAGCAGAGATGTACCTGTCTAGTGAAGTGACGGTACGGTATGGGGTGTACAGCTGGTTCGCTTCCCTGGGATGCACCCTGGGGAAAGCTTCTTTGTCCTGACCAACAGGATACAAACTATCATCTATAGACTCTGTGTGCGGTATATAGTGTATGTCTGTGTGTGTGCGGTATATAGTGTGCGGCATGACAATGGATGTGTAATGTGCATGCAAAATATATTTCTATGTTTTCCATACAAATATGCTACTTTTATAGTGGGAGTGATGTCACAGGAATATTTAGTGCAACAATCACTAATATCTAGTGAGACCTTATAAAATGTGAAGTTTTGTGCACCTAAGAAAAATTTGAATAGCAGAAGGTCGCACCTGGCGATTTATTTTATAACACTATAGCAACAAAAGCGGTAACTTGAGAACAGGGCTTCCATCTATTATGCACCATTTATAGAAATGGTCTGATATCTGCCGTTTATGGTATTGCAGCTCAGCTCCATTAAAGGGCTTGTCCAGGCTAAGAGCTTAACCCGGACATATCACCATCTTCACTATTGCGCACCTTCCCCTCCCTCCCCGATGCTTTCCTTTACACTGCACTGAATCACGCAGGTCAAACACATTTTTGGGAGATCTGGTGACGTACCTGGCTCTCCAAGGCTCTCCAAGGCTCCCTGGCACTAATGGTTCGACTTTAGCGCTGCCCTAGCCTGTAAAATGGCTAGACTAGCCCTAAAGTCAGCTCATCAGTGATGTCACCAGGCTCACTGGCAGGCAGAAGCCTCCACCTAGCAGTGTAATAATATAAACAAAATAGCCCTTACCCTGTGAGATCCAGTGCAGAGTAAGGGAGAGCATTGGAGCCTGAAATTCTCTGATGCTCATATCAGGGGGGCCGGAGGGCGGGGGGGGGGGGGGGGGTGAAGGTGGGGAAGGTTTAGGGCTGAACCTGGACAACCTCTTTAAAATGTAAACTTACCAGTCATTCATTGACTAGTACGTGCTACATGAAAGAAATGTCCAATATAATGCAAAATAGTCTGTAATGTCACTCATTTAATATTTTGGATACTCAGGATAGGAACATTGTACACAATTTTGAATAAAAGCATTGTTAATTAAAATTGGAAAGCTGCGATTTCGTGATAAGGTATCCCTACAATAATCCCTGTGGAATAGATGGATTTATAATAGTATTTAACGAAGGTAATTTTGGATTCAAACCTTGTTTTCATGGATTTACCCTCACATACGATGCAGGCAATTTATAATCCTCCAATCTAGATAATGAGCAGCAATATGCACAGCAAATTTCTAAAACAGAACATAAGGGTGCCCATGCATTCTGAGGCAGTAGATCTCTTCAACAACTGGTCTTTGCGCTTGCCATACATGTTTGTCTATAACACAACCCTCAGCCTTTCCCCGCACATGAGACTCCATACAGACGTCTGGTACTGACTGCAGCCTGCCGGGCAATCCATATGTTCCTCTGCTGCTATTAACAGAAAGAAGAAATTTTTTATGGAATGCAAAATGGGATGCTGGAGGTGTCAGAGAAGGAAATGCTGTTTAGCCTAATAGCTCAGGACAGAATTAACAATTCTGGTGCGGGTAGAAATAAAAAGCTGGAAGCAATATGTTTGGGCTGAGAGTTTAAGCTTCTACGGCTCTACAGATATAACAGTCTCATATATAAAGTCATGTTATGGAATGTGAGGGCGGCATATAAAAGAGGAAAAATTCTCACAAATACTGTGTATTGTTACCTACTAGTGTGTAGCATATCGAACTCCACAAAGTGGAATTTGTTCCAAATTTCAGGGAAAATTTGATTCTCAACAAAGCCAAACTTCCTTGTGCTTCGTGGTAGTGAATGGATTTTTCCTGAATGGCGGGAAATTTTTAAAAAAAATCATACTTACCTCATCCATTTGAGCGTGAAGAGTCAGCCGCCGGAATCTTCATTGAAGGTCTTTGTTATGCTTCAGTGTGGGAGAGAAACACCACACCAAGCATAGGAGGGAACGGGAAAACACAGAATCAGGCCCGAGAACTAGGGGGGAAAAAATGGACATCTCCTAGTGAAAACCCTAATCAAAATCCTGATTGACTACCAGTATGAACAGACCCCAAAGGTAGGTGAGTTAATACGCAGGAATACCTAGAGTCCTATAGAGCCCTATAGGACCCTGTACTAATGGCAGGGACAAGACTACCTGTTCCTCCAAAAGGAAGGACGAACAGGAATCTCCTACAGGTCAAATACAAACAATAAGGAAATCGAACACACATAACCCAAACAAAATACAAAAGGGAAAGGAAAGACTTAACTTCAAAGAAGTAATGGAAGCACCAGTAACTCAGCCGAGTTCAAACCACAATCTACCCAAAGGTCCAAACAGATGCTATAAACCACACAGAGTTTTGGGAGAAGCAACTATAAATAGAGAAGTTGAAATTACCCTAATAGTCACACCTGGGGAAAGAAGGTGTGGAAAGCACCAGAAACAACACAGACATCATTTGATCCAAACGGAAAACATGTCAGATCAAACCACGTGTTGCCAGTCTCACAGATCTCCTTTCACCTGTTGCGGGAACGTCTGTGACAGTACTCATCTTCTATGGGTGACCTCCAGACACACATGACCGACCATATCAGGATGAGACCTGTGAAAAGCTTTCACCAAACAACTGGCATTAACGTCAGATGCCAGTACTCACATCTTCTCCTCTGGTCCATAACCCTTCCAGTGAACAAGATACTGAAGAGATTTACAGAGAATTTGAGAGTCAATTATCTTGGTGATTTGAAATTTCAAAACTACCGTCAACCATTACAAGAGCGGCTGGCAAGGAAGATGGCTCCAAAGGTTCAACATATCTTTTCAGCAAAGATTTATGAAACACATTATGAATTTTCAGAGCCTGAGGGAGTTCAAGACGAAAAGCTACAGGATTTATAATGGCAGTGATGTTATATGGACCAACATAAAAAATAGATTAGGACAGAACCACTTACTAGAACAAACAGTCCTTGATATGCTCGTGGCGTTAGGTCCCGGCCTCAGGGACCCCTCAAATGTAGAGAAAACTTCAGAAAAGTCATGGCACTCTCAATCTTAAATCAAACTTAGTGTTTAATCACACCAAAAAATACAGCAATGTTTTGACACACAGGTCTTTCTCAAGCCACATGTGGTTTACAAGTGAACTTCAATACATATATAAGTGTATCATTCAATCCGGATTAGTTGAGGGGTTGTCCCACAGAAAGGTCAATTCCTCCCCTTGCATATTCACCCAATCGTGTTCTAAAGTGACAAAATTCAGCAGTATATCAGCATACCAATCTATTAAAACCTACCCTGCACCCGAGCAGAGAATCCATCCGGCAGTATGTGTGTGATGAGTGGCGTCTCCCGTATGTTACTGCGCATGCGCGAGTTATGGAATGAGATTCCCGATAGTCACGTAATCGACGTAGCGGTCACATGATCGGGAGCCTCGAAACCGTGCAAATGCCCTCAATCACATGAAGAATCATGTGATAGAGCGCCCAGCCTGTATCCCGGCAACCCCAAATCAAACAAAAATGTTGTAAAGGACCCTGTAAGGCTGAAGATAAGTTCCATAATGGGAGCAGAATAAGGTAAATGTCAGTAGTGCCGCTCATCTCACTCATAATGATACCCAGAACCTAAACACAGTTCACACAAAATGCAGATAATGGCCATGTACTAGCAATACAGGAATCAGCCAACAGTGGATACCTTATATACAGTGTGACGCTGCAATGGCAATGATAATAACCCAGCTGGACTGTGTTCTGGGCGACGTCTGGGAACTTATCTTCAGCCTTACAGGGTCCTTTACAACCTTTTTTTTTTTTTTTTTTTTTTTAGGACCTGGGGTTGCCGGGATACAGGCTGGGCACTCTATCACATGATTTGTCATGTGATTGAAAGCATTTGCGCCGTTCCGGGACTCCCGATCATGTGACCACTACATCGATTACGTGGCTATCGGGAATCTAGTTCCATAACTCGATTGACTTTTCTGTGGGACAACCCCTCAACCAATCCAGATTGAATGATACACTTATATATGTATTGAAGTTCACTTGTAAACCACATGTAAGTTGAGAAAGACCTGTGTGTCGAAACGTTGCTGTATTTTTGGGTGTGATTAAACACTAAGTTTGATTCAAGATTGAGAGTGCCGTGACTTTCCTGAAGTTATATGGACCAATACTTCTTGGACCCAACTTCTAAGAAGGTACCTTCAACTTAATGTTTCTTGTGGACAGCCACACAGTATCACCTACTCTTAGGTCCGGACCTTTCATACGTTTCTTGTCAGCAACACGTTACACTTGTTGCCAATATTCATCAAGTTATCTTGAATTTTCCTCCATATAGATTACAATGATGATGAAAAATGTTCCTCCTCAGAGATACCAGAAGTATCTGAACTAGAAAATGTGCCAAACTGCGGGTGAAACCCATTGGCGACTTCCCAGTGGATACCTGTCTACGATTGCCATTATTTATGGAAAACTCTGCCAAAGATAAAAACGAAGACCACTCCTCCTGGTTCTCAGAAACAAAACATCTCAAGTAAGTCTCCAGACTCTGTTTAGTGTGCTCTGTCTGTCCGTTCGACTGAGGATGAAAGGACGAAGAAAAGGACAGTTGTACCCCCAGTCCAGTACAGAACGCTTTCCAGAATCTGGAAGCAAACTGAGTCCTAATATCCGAGACCACGTCATAGGGAATACAATGGAGTTTCACAATGTTGTCAACAAACACTTGGGCAAGTTTTTTTATCATTAGGTAGACCCGGCAACGCTATAAAGTGCACCATTTCACAAAAGCGATCAACTACCAACAGAATAACTCTCTTTCCTGAAGAATTAGGTAGATTAGTGATACAATCCATGGAAAAATGAGTCCATGGTCTGGCCGGGATGGGCAGCGAAAGTAAAGATTCGGAAGGCCGAGTATTTGTCATCTTAGCGCGTGCACAGGTACTACAGGCTGACACATAGTCCTCAACACACTTGCGCAACCCCAGCCACCAGAATCTACGAGAGATGTGGTCAGCAGTGGATCTGCACCCAGGGTGTTCCGTAAGAATGGTACAGTGATGTTCCTCAAACACCTTGTGACGCAATTCTGATGGCACAAATTTTTTCCCAGAGGGACAAGAATCTGTTGCATCTCCCTGGGCCTCTAACACCTTCACCTCTAGGTCAGGGTAAAGAGAGGCTATCACCACCCCTTCCGACCATATAGGACTCGTATTTTCAAAATCACCACCTCCAGGAAAACTACTTGACAAGGCATCTGCCTTGACATTCTTAACCCCAGGACAATAGGCGACAGTGAAATTGAATCTGGTGAAAAACAAAGACCATCTGGCCTGCCTCGGGTTCAGTCATTTAGCTGACTCCAGGTAAGCCAGGTTTTTGTAATCTGTGACTACAGTGATCGGATGAATCGCCCCTTACAACCAACGACACCATTCCTCAAAAGCCAACTTAAAGGCCAGTAACTCTCTATTCCCCACAACATATTTTCTGTCTGCGGAAAATACTTATTTTTATAGAAAAAGGACGCCATTTACCAGGTGACAGGTAGAGATGGCCCGAACTATTCGCCGGCGAACATATGCGATGTTCGGTCTGCCTCCTATACGTCATCATTGAGCAAACTTTGACCCTGTACCTCACAGTCAGCAGCCACATTCCAGCCAATCAGCATACCCTCCCTCCCAGAGCCTCCCACCGCCTATCAAAAAGCAAGGACAGCATCCATCTTAGATTAATTCTGAAGCTGCAGTGTCACAAAGTTGTAATCGCAATGCGATTAATACAGGTTATATTAATCGCATTGCGATTACAACTTAGAGATGGGTTCCTAATGGGTATATTGATAGAATATAATGAAGATTGAGAATATAGTGCTATATTCATTGTCAATTCTAGCAATACAACCATTAGGAACTCAGATCTAAGTTGTAATCACAATGCGAATAATGCAGGTTACATTAATTGCATTGCGAATGCAAGCTAAGTTCCTAATGGTTGTATTGCTAGAATTGACGAATATAACGAATATAGCACTATAGTCTCAATCTTTGTTATATTCTAGCAATACAACCATTAGGAACCCAGCAGCTCTAAGTTGAATTCGCAATGTGAACTTTCTCAAATCCGACAGTACATTCTAGCATGGAGCCGTTCCCAATTTATTATCTCTTAGGATCGGTAGCAAGTGTCTAACGTGATCCTGATGTATCTCTACGTTTCACAAAATGCTGGAAAACTGCAGGAGCATTGGTCAACCCAAAAGGCAAAATGAAGCATCTCCTGAAGCAAGGCCTGGAAATCCTGCATTCTTTCAGCCCTCTGTGATGCTTGTAACATTTCCTCCATTTTGTGTTTATACCTGGGTCTAAGTATGTTGCCACCCAGTACAGGTCCTTGCCCTTTAACTTTTTATACAGGGGTCCCTCTTCAAACACTGGAGCATGAAGGCCCCCATTTGCACTAAATTGGAAGAGGTGGAGCGGCCTGGCTCTTGCTCATCGCCCAGGAGAATGTCGTCCTCGGTCTCCTCCCCAATACCACGGACAACACCAGGGATCCCAGAAAAGTTTAAAACCTGCTCTTCTTGCCCCTACTTCTCTCCCCAGGCACCATCCTCCTCTGACTCCACTTCAGACTACTTGACTCAGATGGAGTAGTTCCCCCTTAGAATTCATTCAGCATTGTGACTTCCTCATCTTCCTGCTCCTTGATGGAAACAGGTATATAGAACCCAATTATGAGTATTTGCTGGAAGATGGATTTATACAGGCTTCCAATATTTGGTGGAAGCTGGTATATCAATACCCTATATCAGTGTTTTGTGGAAACAGGTATATAGTACCCAATAATGAGTATTTGCTTGAAGACGGTAAATCAAACCCCTTATGCCCTATTCACACATCTTGCGGACCCATTCATTTATATGGGCACTTCCGGGTCCGCATTTCCTTCCCGAAAAAATAGAGCATGTCCTATTCTTGTCCTCAATTGCAGGATATAGGCATATTCTATTAGTGCCGGCAATGTGTGTTCCGCAAAATGCGGAACGCACATTGCCATTGTCCGTGTTTTGTGGATCCGCATATCCATGGATCCGCAAAACAAACTACGGACGTGTGAATGGACCCTTAATATATATTTGGTGGAAGCCTGTGTATCACACCCCTCAATTAATATTTTGTGGAAGCCGATGTATCACACCCCTTAATCAGTATTTTGTGGAAGCAGGTATATCGCACCCCTTAATCAGTTTTTTGGATAAGTTTTTTGGGGGTCAACAAGTATTTCACACCAGTTGCAATTAGTTATTCGAATAACGTTTGTCCCTCTATCTAGCTGCGGTATCTCAGCAGAAACGCACACAACTGTTGCAGAATACAAATGCACTATAATATACTTTCTATGTTAGAAGGTATATTATAGGTATATCACACCCCTCAATCCATTTTTTTTTGGGGGGGCAACAGGTATATCACACCAGTTGCAATGAGTTATTCCAATAGCGTTTGTCCCTCTATATAGCTGCAGTATCGCAGCAGAACCACACACAAATGCTGCACAATACAAATGCACTATAATATACTTTCTATGTTAGAAAGTACAGTATATTATAAGTATATCACACCCCTCAGTATGTCACACATATAGATAGCACACCTATACCAGTCCTTAAAAGGACTTTTGTTGCCCTATTAGCTAGTGTTTGGTGTCACTAAAGTCTGTCCCTGCTCCACACGGCAACCTCTCCCTACACTGGCAAAAAACTGAATGTAAAATGGCTGCCAAATCGGGTTTATTTTTAGGGTAGGGGGTATGTCCAAGTGCTATAACTTCTCAATTGTCAGTCCTGTCCCACCTGATGGATGTGTCATGGGTCAAAGTACTGCACAATGCAAAGAATATGGCGCCGGCGGACATCCCCATATGTCGCCTATTTGGCGAACCACGAACGAGAAAAGTTCGCCGTGAAACAACCGCCGGGCGAACCGCAGGGCCATCTCTAGTTATATGTTCTAAAGCCCTTTTTGGCATGTATTAGCGGCAAAAAAATAAATATTATTTGCCGTTCAGCGGTGTAGTTATATGTTCTAAAGCCTTTTCTGGAGTGTATAAGTGGAAAAAAAATAAGGGCATATTTGCCGTTTAGCAGTGCAGTTATATGTTCTAAAGCCCTTTTTTTACATGTATTTGTGGAAAAAATATATTATTTGCTGTTCAGCGGTGCAGTTATATGTTGTAAAGCCCTTTTTGGCATATATTAGTGGCACAAAAAAAAGTATTTGCCGTTGTGTGGTGAAGTGAGAAAATTAGAGCCCTTTTTCACGTGTATTAGAGGCAAAAATATATCTATTTGCTGTTCAGCGGTGCAGTTTTATGTTCTAAAGACCTTTTTTTTGTGTGTATCAGAGGCACAAAAAAAGTATTTGCCGTTATGTGGTGATTTGAGAAAATTAAAGCCTTTTTTGGCGTGTATTAGTGGCAAAAACATATATATTTGTTGTTCAGCAGTGCAGTTATATGTTCTAAATCCCATTTTGGAGTGTATTAGTGAAAAAAAAAGTATATATTATTTGCCGTTTAGGGGTCCAGTTATGTAAATAAAAACATGGTAACAATGAAATCTTTGTGTGTTATTAGTTTAAGCAGACTGTGATTGTCTATTGTTGTGACTTAGATGAAGATCAGATCACATTTTATGACCAATTTGTGCAGAAATCCATATCATTCCAAAGGGTTCCATTATTTTTTTCTTGCAACTGTATGTGTGCGCCCTATGTAATTCTTCTCTTCTCTCTTTATATTGTGTACACTTTGTGGCCATGGCTGGTGGTTAACTAAAAAATTTTACTGGACCTTTATATCAATTTCTTCAGCTCATCTGGTGCCATGGGAAAAAAATATATATTAAATGCTCTTTGTATGAAAGAGATGTGCAGTTTAAATAGAATATTGTAGAATACATTTTGCCTACTGCACTTTCCCAAATATTACATTCATGCCTGTGAGCACATGTACAGCATTTGTAAAGTAATATCTTTTTATAATACATTGTGCGTGACTGCACAGTTATATGTTCAACGTGTTAGCGATAGTTATGCATAAATGATGCTCTTTATTTACATTTGCTTTTGACATTTTTGTTTGATCTTGAAAAAAACACCTAAATCCATGTTTAATGCATTTGTATAAGAAAGAAGTGTGATAAACACATTAAAGATAAATGTATGTTAATGTTACATTTATGTTCATCTTTTGTGGTCTATTACTACAAATGACAGGTTTATTTTGCCCACAAACAGGTATTTTCTTACCTGTTAGTACGGTTCATGATGTAAACTGCAGTGAAAGTAATCATCTTACTAGCGACTGTAATTGTGAGTTATAACCTCCCTTCTTATCCTCAGCTGTGTCATTTGACCAACACTCTGACTGTCCAACTCATACAGGACAGGATGTCAGTTACTTCTCTATTCATGCCTATGCAATTGAGAAACTGTCTTCCTGCCCACACATAAGATGCTTTGTCAGTTGGAGAGGCAGAGTGTTGGTCACATGGCACAGCTGAGGATCAGAAAAGAGGGAATATTTTACAAATACAGCCACAGGTAAGAACATTAACTTCACTACAGTTTACATCATATACCTATCTAATTATATATAGTATATATATATATTGGGAGTGCTTCTTGAAATCATGTTTACAAAGACTAGTGCAAAAGAACACACTGCCGCTGCCTGCATTTTATGGACCCACGGTTTGCGGGCCACAATATGGGCACAGCCGGGCAACAGCCGTGTACAAGAGGTCTAACACTGTAGATTGCAACCAATAAATACTTTCCCCATATATGTATATGCGACCCAATATCACAATAAACGGAACCAATAATAGAAAATATATGGATCAAGGTTTAAACAAATAATTTCACCACACAATATATACTGAAATAATCACAATTTTTATTAAACATTACATAAATACAAAAATCTGGCTTGACATAATTAAGAACATTTAAAATCTCATAGGTTGGAGGTATATGGTGATATTAGTTCATCAATGTAAAGTGCAAGTGCAAACATATCCATAAGGTAGTATAAACAATGCATACATATAATACTGTTGGTGACCACAGTATGTAAATATCAGAAGATATCCAGTGTTGCTTCTACTAGACTCATAGGTACTATATAAAGTGCATCAATGGAGTTGGTAAATAGGCATCACAGAGAAATGTTACATAAATGCCAACTGCAAGTATTATGCACCAATCGGTACTGCAAAATCATGACATAGTTGCCAGGCTATACCAAATATAACATATGGTCAACACAATGCAGTTCATACTAACCCAAAATATACACCACCGCCAAACCGCGCCCCAACATGCGTTTTGCCATCAGCTTTTTCAAAGGGTTGTGACATCTACTTAGATATTTATAGTCAAAGGGGTAGGCAGAGTCTAGTACATTCAGCCAATAAAACCGGCTTGAGACAAAATTTGAACTGAGTGAAGTTATTATTCTCACCTAAGTTTGAACTAATACTGTACACCGATGTGTATATGGCGCGTGACTCGGCGCGCACCGCTGGTAGGTGCGTGCCCGGTCACGGCAGCCGCGCTTGCTTCAGCACAGAATGCATCATGCCAGAGCCAGGACCACGTCACCACACCCGCGGCTGCGCATAGAGATGTGCACTCTGGGGACGCCATCTTGGATTTGGGAATAAGAATCACCCAGCACAATATATAATATAAGGATCAATCTATGTAACATAGAAACTAAACAGAATGTACAAAGATGAACAGAATAAATAACCAGTAGGATATAGAGAAGATTATCATACAACACCCATGATTAGTAAACTTCAATAGTGACTTGATTGTAACAAAAATATATATTATATAATTAATTAGTGACATAATTGAGTCAAGCAAATAAGTGATAACATAATTAAATAAATAAAAAAATATATATTATTTTTATTTTTTAAGTGAAAATACATGATTATTATTATTAAACAATATGTGTACATTGTTACTTGATCAATGACCAAATAGCTTTTTAATGTGTAAATAATCCATACCCTATATAAGACCAAAACAAGTCTAAGACAAATCCAGTGTACAGAAACATATATTGTGTATAGCTCAAAATCATAAAGATTTTTTATAATTCATTCTTCAAATGTCTATTGTTTCGATCAGAAGTCCAATAGTGAACCAATAAAGATAGCTGTGCATAAAAAGGGACATGTTTCCAATGTCCACATCCAATAGCCATTATTCAATATCTATATCCTACATAAAAAAGAGAAAAAAAGAGAAAAAATATATTAGTATCAATAGACTGTGACCACATTAATCCGGCTACTGTATCTTATCAGAATAAAACAATATCAACAAAATAAATACTTTTTCAATTATTATTAAACACACCATTTATTAATTCAAGGATGATGCTGCCCCATCACAAAAAGGATGCAAATGGAATCTTGTCATTCACACCATATGGCATCTGTGTATTCAATTTCACAATCCACTTGCTTTCAATCTGCTCCAGCCGTCGGAATAGATTCTCTCCTCTCGCACCCAGAGATATCTTATCTAATCCCCCTGAATTTCAGATCCTGCCAACAGTTGTTGTGTCTTTGGCGAAAATGTCTTTCAATTGGTTTTAATTTTGAAAGCTTGTCTCTGTCACCATCATCGATCTTGGCTGCCGCCCGAATATCCTTTTGGTGTTTTTGTATACGAACACGTAATTCACGGGTGGTCATACCAATGTAAATCAGGCCACACGGCATGTGGCATAGTATACAATGCCTATTGTGCTACAGTTTATAAAGTGCACAATATTGTATGTTGTTTTACCAGAGGAGTCGTCAACTGTATTGGTTTTGACGATGGCCTTACATGTTGTACAATGCGCATAGGAAATAGATCCCCATTTGGGGCTCCTGGATTCAAATAAGAAACCAGATCTTGGTGGTACATAGTGGCTACGTACCAAGATATCCCTCAGATTCTTGCTACGTTTAGCCACGAACATAGGAGTAGGTGTCAATATCTTATTAAGATCACCATCCGACTTCAGAATGGGACAGAATGTTTTGAAAATACCTTTCATATTTTGCCACTGTGTATTGTAGTTCGTTATCATTCGTACTGTTGATAATGCTGATGAATCATCCCTAAATTTTGAGGACAGTAATGCCTCCCGTGTTGTATTAACCGCACACATATAACCACGTTGTATGTCATGTTGCCTATATCCCCATTGTATAAAGCGTTGCTTTAGGGTATCCGATTCACTTTCAAAATCCTCTCTAGATGTACATATACGTTTCGCCCTCAAAAATTGACATATGGGTATTAAACTTTTCTGGTGTTTGGGATGAAACGAGGTTGCATGGAGTGAATTAACGGCAGTAGATTTTCTATACACCAAATTTTCAAGGTCCCCAGTCACTGTCACTTTTACACTGATATCCAAAATTTCTATTTCCCTTTGGCTTACCGTTTTGGTCAAGATGATGTTCCACTTGTTCAATTTTTCAAGAAATAAATCCAAAGCCTCCCGTGACCCCTGCCATATAAACAAAACATCATCGATAAAGTGTATCCATGAAATCACCTCACCAGCCACTTCATCCATAGATGCTTGTACACATTGTCGTTCCCAGTTACCCAAAAACTAATTAGTGTAAGATGGCGTGCATGTCGCACCCATCGCCTCCCCACGCAATTGAAGATAATGGTGGTTCTTTAATAAAAAATAGTTATGCTTCAATATGAAGTCTAATAACTGCATCAATAGATCCACCAAATCCAATGGTAACTTTCTAGTTTGTAAAAAGAAACGAGAGGATTCTTAGCCCACATCGTGTGAAATACATGTATACAGTGATTCCACATCACAAGATAACAAAAACATGCTATCCTCCATTTTGATGTTCTCCAAATGTCTCAATACATCTGTAGAGTCACAGACATATGAGGGCAGGCTTTCCACACAAGGCTTCAGATAATAATCTAAAAAGCAACACACAGGTTCATTTAGACCACCACAACCGGATACAATTGGATTACCCGGAGGTTTCGAGATGGACTTATGAACCTTTGGCAATATATATAGTGTTGGTATTATCGGAAATTTCCCTGAAAGGCTAGTGTACACAGATTTTGTGATGATGTCTTCAGCCACCGTCCCCATAAGAATCTCATCCAATTGAGACTTGAATTTGTTTGTCGGATTGCCAGGTAACCGTTCATAGCAATCCTTGTCACACAATTGCCTAAAGACCTCAGCTTCATACATGTCTGTCGGCCAAATGACCCCATTTTCACTCTTGTCCGCCGGCTTAATCACCACATTTTTCATCCTTTTAAGTTCCTGTAGCGCAGCCCTTTGGTTACAAGAGACGTTATCATAACGCTGTCGTGTGGGCAGTTTATATAGTTCCTGCACTACCATTTTAACAAAGGTTTCAATGGCTGAATTACAGAACAAAGGGTGGAAATGCGGTCGACGGACCCCGAGTAAATGGAGGAAATTTGGACGTGCCTACCTCCTGTTCAAGTAGTAAGGATTCTAATGTTCAAAGTGCCTCCAAATCCTCCAGGGCTGAAAAAAAATCATCAGAATAATTCTTAGAAAAATGCTTTTTTTTAAATTAGTTTGCGTGCAAACAAAAAAGTATCTTTAATTGCAGCAAAATTTACTGTAGATTGACCAGGAGGGATCATTGTAACAGAGTGGACTTGCTTTTGGCCACAGTGTGGACATAGAAACAATTTAGAGTATGGAACTGCTCACTATTCTTGCTGTATTGACTCTTTGTATTTACACCTTACTGCTTTCTAATAGGTCTTCTTTAACTTACATGCTGGAACAAATATTGAATGAGCTTTTTTCATGCTGAGGAAATTTTTCACACCTCTGTGCATTAGAACAAATGTGTTGCTCCCTGATGGAAATCTTGACACAGTTGCATGTGAAATAAATTCCCCTAAGGGTATGTTTCTGACAGTGGTGGTCCAGCAATTGCTATTACATGACTGCATCAAATGTACACCTACAAAAAGGAATAACATTGAGCTGTTATAGCAGTTGACTTTCTCAGCAACCTTTTTACTATATTATTTTGTAAAGTGATTCTCGGCACCTCTTTTATGAATGTAATCTGTTGCTTCATTCTGGAGAAGCTGAAGCTCCTCTGTCCACCCTTGTTCCTCCTGCTTCATCTGCCAGTCCCTCCCTCTCCAGTTTCATGCATAGTCATTTCACTCGATCAAAGATGGATCAAAGGTCATATTTCCCAGGCTAGATTTTTGTTCAGAAGGCTGTAGTAAGGCCTAAGTAACTTACAAAGTAATTAAAAGTTTTTAAGTCTGTTACATCTCATAACCCAGTAGTCAACCAATCAAGAAAGTGTTTGTTAAATTTGTCTAAACGAGAGATTGGGCAGAAATATATTACAAAATCTATTCCCCTATCCAAAGAGAGAGAACAAGCTGGGTTATTCTCTGGATTGGCTTTCAGGAGTGAAGAGATCAGAATTTTCAGGAGAGCTGACCACTGAAAGCTAATTGTCGTAGGTCTTATACTTATATAGGCAGGGGAAAAGGAGAAGTAATTGAGGAAAGCCACAATAAATAGTTATACTAAACATCTGTTGTACCCTTTAAGAGGTTATTTCTCTTCAGCAAATTGCATTTATCATGTATATGAAGTTAATACGAGACACTTACTAATGTATTGTGATTGTCCATATTGCCTCCGTGGCTGGCTTGATTCATTTTTCCATCAGATAAAATTTTCCATCAAATTATACACTGCTCATTTCCTTGATTATGGCTTCTCTGGTGGATGGGACCATAGGAGTATGCATGGGCATGCATGCACAGCAGCTCCCATCATGGCCACTAGAGATGGCCTTGCCGTTCGCCCGGTGGTCGTTTTGCGGCAAACTTTGGCAATATTCACGACCACCATATTCTTTTACATTGTGAAGAACTTTGACAAATGACACATCCATCAGGGGGTACAGGACAGCCAATTAAGACATTTCAGCACATGGACATACCCCCTACCTTATAAATAAACCTGATCTGGCCGCCATTTTACATTCAGTCTTTTGCCAGTGTAGGGAGAGGTTCCTGTGTGGAGCAGGGACAGATTGGTAGGGGCACAAAACACTAGCTAATAGGGCCACAAAAGTCCTTTTAAGGACTGGTATAGGTGTGCTATCGATATGTGTGAGATACTGAGGGGTGTAATATACTTATAATATACTTTCCAACATAGAAAGTCTATTAAAGTGCATTTGTATCGTGCAGCAGTTGTGTGCGGTTCTTCTGCGATACTGCAGCTACACAGAGTGCCAAACGCTATTGAAACAAATCATTTCTACTGGTGTTATTTACCAGTTGCCCCCCAAAAAACTGATTGAGGCAGGGGTGTGATATATTAATAATATACTTTCTATATAGTGCATTTGGGTAGTGCAGCATTTGTCTGCGGTTTTGCTGCGTTACTTCAGCTACAGATAGTGACAAACTACATTGGAACAAATCATTTCTACTGGTGTGTTTTACCAGTTGTCCCCCCAAAAAAGTTTGAAGCAGGGGTGTTATATACCAATAATATACTTTCTATATATGTGGAATCAGCTTACGACGGTGTGAAAGGAGTGCACTTCTTCTTGACACTAACATCGACCTATAAGGCAGAGTTCAAACTCGAGTTATTAGGCCAGTTTTGGCAAATTAAAGTATACTTTCCTATAATTTTAATCAAGTTTTGGTTTAATAAAATCAATGTTAAAATATTTAATACATTTTATAAAAAAATTAAATGTTGCGTAAGACAGGAGAGAATCGGTCAGTCTTCTGTTTTTTCAATGACGTTGTGTTACGATGGAGAAAGCATTCCCAAAAAAAATTACTCCCCACCTGGAGCCGAATTCTCTCAAGATCAATGCAAGTGCGGTATAATTCTGGGGTAACCTGCCTGCCAGGCTTAGGCCTCTACTAGCAACAGACAATGAGAAGAAGACAAAGCTTCAAGATTGACAAATACAAAAAATGGTCGGCTCACGAAAAAGTCACATATAACTTATTTAATCCTGACTATTAAAATAACACTTATGGATCAGTCCATATACAAACAAAGGCAATATATGATATCAATGTATGATGACAATATATAATGACAATAAAATAACATAAAATAGCAATATCTAAAAATGATCACGGTCCCTCCTTTGTAATGATCTGCGGAGCTCTCACAGCTCACAATTTAATATAGTGACTGCAATACATTATAACCTTGGTATGATTTCCTGTGTAATGTCATCCAGATTTTAAATGAAGATGCAGACTTATGCGGCTTTTGGTTAATGTCCAGTATGACTGTGCGTTTGTGTTTAGTGCGTCTGATAATTATCAGTAGGTAGCTTAGTATGGTAGATGGAAGTTCACTCACTCACATATGCGCCACTCGGACATCTCATATATGTTGCTGTTGTATAGAATAAAAGGCGCTTCAGTGTGTAGGTGCCCAGGGGCGGCGTTCAGTGTGCAGGTGCCCAGGCTGCTCTGCCTTCTTTTCACTTTACTCCTCACCAGTCTCTGCCTTTGCCCACCCTCCGAGTCTCTTGCCTCATCGATAGGTCCGGACATGGAGGGCGGGCAAAGGCAAAGGCTGGGGAGGAGTAAAGTGAGAAGAAGGCAGAGCAGCCTGGGCACCTACACACTGAACGCCGCCCCTGGGCACTTGCAAGTGCTCATTTGCATATTAATTAAACTTCGTTTTTCCTGCTGGTACAAGTCTAAAGACAAAGACAAAGGTACCGTTACAATCCTGTATAGGTGTGCTACAGAGCCATGTAAGCACTGTATATGGCCATATGGAGGTGACAGACTCCCTTTAACCACCTCAGCTCCCTTAGCTTAAACACCCTTAGGCTGGGTTCACACGGGCGTGTCCGGATTAGGACCGGATGCGTCCCGGTGTATTGCGGCAAACCCACGCGATTAGGTACGCAATTGCAGTCAGTTTTGACTGCGATTGCTTTCCGATGTTCAGTTTTCATTGCGTGGGTGCAATGTGTTTTGCACGCGCGTGATAAAAAACCGACTGTGGTACCCAGACTCGAACTTCTTGACAGAAGTTCAGGTTTGGGTTCGGTGTTGTGTAGATGTTATTATTTTCCCTTATAACATGGTTATAAGGGAAAATAATAGCATTCTGAATACAGAATGCTTAGTAGGTGATCAATTGAGGGTAAAAAAAATAAAAAATTAACTCACCTTCTCCTCTTGATCGCGTAGGACCATGTGGACCATGTGATTGGAGCATGCGATCTGACGTCACCACAGGTCCTTTAGCCAGTAGTTCATCATTAAAGAAGTAAAGAAGAGACCAGGAACTATGCGATCAAGAGGAGAAGGTGAGTTTTTTTTTTTAACCCTCAATTGATCACCTACTAAGCATTCTGTATTCAGAATGCTATTATTTTCCCTTATAACCATGATTTTCACTCAGCCCCATTCACTTCTATGGGGCCTGCGTTGCTTGATAAACGCACAATATAGAGCATGCTGCGATTTTTCACGCAACGCATAAGTGATGCGTTAAAATCACAGCTCATGTGCACAGCCCCATAGAAATGAATGGGTCCAGATTCAGTGCGGGTGCAATGCGTTCACCACACGCATTGCACCCGTGCAGAAATCTCGCCCGTGTGAACTCAGCCTTAATTTAATAACCACTTTTTACAATTCTGCACTACACTAATTTCACGGTTTATTGCTCGGTCATACAACTTACCACCCAAATGAATTTTCCCTTCTTTTCTTCTCACTAATAGAGCTTTCATTTGGTGGTATTTCATTGTTGCTGACATGTTTACTTTTTTTTTATATTAATCGAAATTGACCTAAATTTTTGCAAAAAAATATGACATTTTTCAATTTCTGTTGTAAAATTTTTCAAATAAAACTGCATTTCTATATAAATTTTTCTCTAAATTTATTATTCTACATGTCTTTGATAAAAAAATGCAATAAGTGTATATTTATTGGTTTGGGTAAAAGTTATAGCGTTTACAAACTATGGTGCAAAAATGTGAATTTACACACTTTAACTTTCTGAGCTCCTGTCATGTTTCCTGAGATTCGACAATGCCCAGACAGTAGAAACACCCCACAAATGACCCCATTTCAGAAAGTAGACACCCTAAGGTATTTGCTGATGGGCACAGTGAGTTCATGGAAGTTTTTATTTTTTGTCACAAGAAAAATGATTTATTTATTTATTTTTTCTTACAAAGTCTCATATTCCACTAACTTGTGACAAAAAATAAAATTTTACATGAACTTACCATACCCCTCACGGAATACCTTGGGGTGTCTTCTTTCCAAAATGGGGTCACTTGTGGGGTATTTATACTGCCCTGGCATTTTAGGGGCCCTAAAGCGTGAGAAGTAGTTTGGAATCCAAATGCGTAAAAAATGCTCTACGAAATTGTAAAGATACTCTTTGGAATTTGGGCCCCTTTGCCCACCTTGGCTGCAAAAAAATGTGTCACCATGTGGTATCGCCGTACTCAGAAGAACTAGGGCAATGTGTTTTGGGGTGTATTTTTACATATACCCATGCTGGGTAAGAGAAATATCTCTGTAAAAGACAACTTTTCCCATTTTTTTTATACAAAGTTGTCATTTTACAGAGATATTTCTCTCACCCAGCATGGGTATATGTAAAAATACACACCAAAACACATTCCCCTACTTCTCCTGAGTATGGTGATAACACATGTGTGACACATTTTTGCAGCCAAGATGCGCAAAGGGGCCTAAATTCCAATGAGTACCATTTAGGAGGGCATTTTTAGGCATTTAGATTCCAGACTTCTTCTCACGGTTTAGGGCCCCTAAAATGCCAGGGCAGTATAAATACCCCACATGTGACCCCATTTTGGAAATAAGACACCCCAAGGTATTCCGTGAGGGACATGGCGAGTTCATAGAATTTATTTATTTTTTGGCACAAGTTAGCGGAAATTGATTTTTTATTTTTTTTTCTCACAAAGACTCCGTTTCCGCTAACTTGTGACAAAAAATACAATTTTACATTAACTCGCCATGCCCCTCACAAAATACCTTGGGGTGTCTTCTTTCCAAAATGCGGTCACATGTGGGGTATTTATACTGCCCTAGCATTTTAGGGGCCCTAAAGCGTGAGAAGTCTGGAATATAAATGTCTAAAAAATTTTACGCATTTGGATTCCATGAGTTCATGTGAGATTTTATTTTTTGTCACAAGTTAGTGGAATATGAGACTTTGTAAGAAAAAATAAAAATAAAATATTTCTGCTAACTTGTACCAAAACTCTTCTATGAACTCGCCATGCCCCTCAAAAGTGATCTTTTTATAGCGCCGCACCGATTTTACTGTGTTTTTGCAGTGATCAGAAAAATAAAATTCTGTCACTGCGGGGGGCGGACTGAACACAAGTGTGCGCACAAGATCAGGCCTGATCGGGCGAACACTGAGTTTTTTGTAGAGCCTATAGAACATGTCCTATACTTGTCCGCAATTGCAAGAAAAGGCATTTTCTATATGGTTTTGGCAATGTGCGGATCCGCAAAATGCGGAAAGCACATTGCCGGTGTCCATGTTTTGCGGATCTGCAGATCCGCAAAACACATACTGACGTCTGAATGGAGCCTTACAGGGGGGTCATCAATGACAGGGGGGTGATCAGGGAGTCTATATGGGTGATCACCCCTCTGTCATTGATCACCCCCCTGTAAGGCTCCATTCAGACGTCCGTATGTGTTTTGCGGATCCGTGGATCTTCGGATCCGCAAAACACATACGGACGTCTGAATGGAGCCTTACAGGGGGGTGATCAATTACAGGGGGTTTGATCAGGGAGTCTATATGGGTGATCAGGGGTTAATAAGGGGTTAATAAGTGACAAGGGGGGTGTAGTGTAGTGTGGTGATTGGTGCTACTTACAGAGCTGCCTGTGTCCTCTGGTGGTCAATCCAAGCAAAAGGGACCACCAGAGGACCAGGTAGCAGGTATATCAGACGCTGTTAAAAAAACAGCATCTGATATAACTTTCAGGAGTTAAAAAAATCACATCTACAGCCTGCCAGCGAATGATCGCCGCTGGCAGGCTGTAGATCAGTGTCATGGAACCATGAACCAGACGTACAACAAGAGATAAGTGGAAATAAGAAGGCTTTATTGAAAATCAAGCTGTAAGGCAAAAGTCCAAACGGATGGCTAAACCGAAGCAGGGTCTTGCGAAGCCAGAGGTCAGGAACCAGAAGGGTAGTCAGACGAAGCCTGGATCAGGAACCAGCAGGGTAGTCAGACGAAGCCAGGATCAGGAACCAGCAGGGTAGTCAGACGAAGCCAGGATCAGGAACCAGAAGCAGCAGCAGTCTTAGAAGCATGTGAACACAGGAGGACCAAGCAAGGAACTGAAGCCACAGACCTCCTATATATATGAGCTAGGCATCCAGCTCCTCCCAGTGGGAAGGAGAAGCCACAGGGTGGGAGGCTACAAGAAACCCAGAAACCAAGATGGCCGCCAGCACATGTTAAACGAAGGAGAACAGCAAGAAGGTAAGACCATGACAGTACCTCCCCCTCAAGGGCCCCTCCTCCGCGGAGTAAAGAACGGTTTCTGAGGGAAGCGTGCGTGGAAGGCTCGGAGCAAGGCAGGAGCATGGACATCTGCGGAGGGAACCCAGGAACGCTCCTCTGGACCATAACCACGCCAATGGACCAAAAACTGCACCCGACCGCGGACCAGGCGTGAGTCCAGGATATTGCTCACCTCATACTCCTCACGATTGCCCACTTGGACCGGACGAGGCCGAGGAACCGAGGAAGTGAAACGATTACACACCAGTGGCTTCAACAGGGAGACATGAAACACGTTGGAGATCCGCATGCCAGGAGGAAGCGCAAGGGCATAGGCTACCGGGTTTACCCTGCGAAGCACTCGGAAGGGACCAACAAAGCGAGGCGCCAGCTTGGGAGTGGGCACTCGAAGGTTGAGGTTGCGGGTGGACAACCATACGCGGTCTCCGACCTGGTAGGAAGGAGCGGGCGCTCGTCTGCGATCAGCCTGGAGTCTCTGGCGCTGCGCAGAGACCTCAAGGGACCTCTGGATCTGTACCCAAGAAGCACGTAGGACGGAACGGTGATCCTCCACAGCCGGAATATCCTGGGGAGAGAATACCTCCGGTAACACGGCAGGTTGGAACCCATAATTGGCCATGAAGGGAGACGTCCCAGAGGAAGAGTTCACCGCCGTTTTCCTGGCAAACTCAGCCCAAGGCAGGAGATCAACCCAATTGTCTTGGTGATCGGAGACATAGCAACGAAGGAATTGCTCCAAGGCCTGATTGGATCGTTCTGCGGCCCCATTGGACTGAGGGTGGTAGGCCGAGGAGAAAGAGAGATGAATCCCCAACTGGGAGCAAAAGGAGCACCAGAACCTGGACACAAACTGACTCCCCCGATCCGACACAATCTCCTTGGGCAAACCGTGCAACCGGAAGACCTCCCTGGCAAAAATCGTGGCCAACTCTTGTGCAGAGGGTAACTTCTTGAGGGGAACACAGTGGCACATTTTGGAAAACCGATCCACAATCATGAGAATGACCGTATGGCCTCGGGATGCAGGGAGGTCCACAATGAAATCCATCCCCAGGTGTGACCATGGACGCTCCCCGGTGGCTATGGGTTGCAAAAGGCCCAACGGACGGTGCCGAGGGGACTTACTCTGGGCACAAACGGAGCATGCCGCTACATATGCGGCGATGTCGGAACGTAGAGAAGGCCACCAGAACAGACGTGAAACAGCCCAGGACAGCTGATTCTTTCCAGGATGCCCCGCGGCCTTGGAGTTATGGTAGGTTCGCAAAAACCGAGTGCGCAACTCCTCAGGCACAAAACATCTGCCGTTGGGTCTCCCAGAGGGGGCACCAGATTGAGCCGCCAAAATCTGCTCACTCAGGGGAGAGGTCAGGCTGGTGCGAATGGCGGCCAGGATCTGATTCGGAGGTATGACCGAAGTCGGAATCGACTCCTCCCCGGACAGCTCGGAGTACTGCCGTGATAAGGCATCCGCTCTGATGTTCTTGGAACCGGGTAGGTAGGAGACCACGTAATTAAAACGTGACAAGAACAGAGCCCATCTGGCCTGACGTGGTGTCAATCTCTTGGCCTCAGAGAGGTAGGTCAGATTCTTGTGGTCCGTCAGGATGAGAACCGGAACCACCAAGCCCTCGAGCAAGTGCCTCCATTCTTTAAGGGCCTGCACGATGGCCAATAACTCCCTGTCACCAATCTTATAGTTGCACTCCGCGGAAGACAGTTTCCGGGAGTTAAACCCACAAGGCAGCAGAGGACCCTCTGGTGTTCTACGCTGAGACAGAAGGGCGCCTACTCCCGTCTCAGACGCGTCCACCTCGAGGACAAAAGGCAACCCAGGGTTGGGATGCGACAGAATCGGAGCCGACACAAAGGCGGACTTTAGAGCCTCAAAAGCTCGGATGGCCTCGAGCGGCCAGATCTGGGGATTACTGCCCTTCCTGGTCAGATCCGTGAGGGGCTTGGCTAGCATGGAAAAGTCCCTGATGAACTTCCGATAATAATTGGCGAAGCCCAAAAAGCGCTGCAGGGCACGAAGACCACTGGGCTGGGGCCACTGTAAGACAGCCGAAACCTCAGGATCCATGGAGAACCCCTCAGCGGAAATGATGTAACCTAAGAAGGTTACCTGGGATCGGTGAAATTCGCATTTCTCAAGCTTACCGAACAGCTTGTTCTCTCGTAACCGTTGCAACACTCGTCTGACATCCAGAATGTGGGCCTCCATGGATTCAGAATATACCAAGATGTCATCCAAATAGACCACCACACACTGCTGCAACAGGTCACGGAAAACATCGTTGATGAATTCCTGGAAGACTGCGGGCGCATTGCACAACCCAAAGGGCATAACCAAGGATTCATAATGACCGGTCCTGGTGTTAAACGCGGTCTTCCACTCATCGCCCGCCTTGATCCTTACCAGGTTATATGCCGCCCTCAGGTCGAGTTTGGTAAAGACCGTGGCCCCTTTGAGGCGATCGAACAGCTCGGAAATCAAGGGTATCGGGTAAGCGTTCTTGATCGTGATGCGATTGAGACCCCTGTAATCGATGCAAGGCCTCAACTCACCGCACTTCTTTTTCACAAAGAAAAATCCAGCCCCTGCCGGGGACGAGGATTTGCGAATGTGTCCGCGTGAAAGCGCCTCCCTCACGTACTCCTCCATGGCCTCATTCTCCGCTACCGACAGTGGATAGACTTTGCCACGAGGAGGAACGGCACCAGATTGTAACTCTATGGCACAATCGTATGGGCGGTGCGGAGGTAGGGCAACCGCACGCACCTTATCGAATACATCCCGGTACTCCTCGTATTCAGGAGGCAACAGAGAGTCCGAGGAAGTACACAGCAACTTGACAGGCCCATGGATGCAACTAGCCCCACACTGCGGTGACCACGAGAGGATCTCGGCCGATCTCTAATCGAAAGTCGGATTATGCTTCTGGAGCCAGGGGTACCCCAAGACCACCGAGTAGTGTGGAGACTAAATAACCTGGAGACAGACCGACTCTCTGTGAACGGCACCAATGGCCATCCCCACTGGAAGGGTCTCATGAGTCACGTGTGGCGGCAGAAGGGGTCTGCCGTCTATCGCCTCAAGAGCCAGTGGGGAACCTCGAGGCTGCAGAGGAATGGAATTGGCGGCAGCGAACACACTATCAATGAACAAACCACCAGCACCAGAGTCCACCAACGCCTGGGTCGTCACCGAGCCCCCGACCCAGGAGAGGACAACAGTAATCAGTGGTTTGTCAACACGGGAAACCGGGGACGAGGAGACTCCACCCAAGATCTGCCCCCGACAGGATCTCAGGTGCGAGCGTTTCCCGGACGGTTCGGGCATGCCAACCGAAAATGCCCACCGAGACCACAGTACATGCATCGGCCCTCGCGTCTCCGGAGTGCCCTCTCCCCCTCGGACAGGCGAGCAAACCCCAGCTGCATGGGTTCACCCCCAGACAAGTCATCCCCAGGAGGCGTGGGAGGAGAGGGAGGCACGGGTGGGACAGCAAACGTAGGCGCCAATCTGTTAGAAGGCCTCCGCAGGCTTTCCTTAAAGGAAGGTCTCTCCCTGAGTCTGGTGTCAATCAAAATCAGGAAAGAAATAAGAGACTCGAGCTCCACTGGTAGGTCCTTAGCTGCAACCTCATCCTTCAAGGCATCCGAGAGACCATGAGAGAAAGCAGCGACCAGAGCCTCATTATTCCAGCCCACCTCTGCTGCCAGGGTACGAAACTCAATGGCGTATTCAGCTACGGATCGTGAACCCTGTCTGATGGACATAAGGAGCTTCGCAGCAGAGGCAGCACGAGCCGGCACATCGAATACCTTCCGAAGAGAAGCAACAAAACCGGAAAACTCGGCAACCACCAGATTGTTGTTCTCCCATAAAGGGCTGGCCCAGGCCAAGGCCTTGTCCGAGAGCAGCGAGATCAAGAAGCCCACCTTTGATCTCTCAGTAGGAAAGGCATGTGGCAGCAACTCGAAATAAATGCCCACCTGGTTAAGGAAACCTCGGCACTGAGTTGGCTCTCCCCCAAAGCGCTGTGGAAGGGGGGCAGAACCGGTCATACCCCGAAACACCGCAGGCGCAGCAACAGGTGTCGGGGTAGACTCTGGCGCAACAACCGGAGCGGCAGTAGGAGCGGGCCCAGGAGCGACAACCGACCCATCGGCAACGGAAGCTAAATGAGCCGTGCGTTCAAGCAGGGTTTGCAACGCCACAGCGAACCGACCCAACAGGTGATCCTGCTGATCAAGTCTGGCAACCAGCGTAGGTAGCGAGGATGGCCCTGTACCGTCAGAATTCATGGCTTGGTCCTAATGTCATGGAACCATGAACCAGACGTACAACAAGAGATAAGTGGAAATAAGAAGGCTTTATTGAAAATCAAGCTGTAAGGCAAAAGTCCAAACGGATGGCTAAACCGAAGCAGGGTCTTGCGAAGCCAGAGGTCAGGAACCAGAAGGGTAGTCAGACGAAGCCTGGATCAGGAACCAGCAGGGTAGTCAGACGAAGCCAGGATCAGGAACCAGCAGGGTAGTCAGATGAAGCCAGGATCAGGAACCAGAAGCAGCAGCAGTCTTAGAAGCATGTGAACACAGGAGGACCAAGCAAGGAACTGAAGCCACAGACCTCCTATATATATGAGCTAGGCATCCAGCTCCTCCCAGTGGGAAGGAGAAGCCGCAGGGTGGGAGGCTACAAGAAACCCAGAAACCAAGATGGCCGCCAGCACATGTCAAACGAAGGAGAACAGCAAGAAGGTAAGACCATGACAATCAGCTTGTTTACCTTCCGATCCTGTGAACGCGTGCTCCTGCGTGCACACGTTCACAGGAAATCTTGCGTCTCGTGAGATAACACGCCGATGCGTCAAGGAGGAACAAATCGACCGCCGACAGAATGCATCCCTGTGTTAGGCGATCGTGAGGCAGTTAAGCCTCTACTAGTGACAGACAATGAGAAGAAGACAAAGCTTGTTCTTTTCTGTACATTGAATACCTAATTTTTGGGGCCTGTACTCCACTGGCCTGCAGTAAAATTGATATCTAATGACCGTCTAATATACCTCCAGCAAAATAATCACTTGATGTTTTCTGTCCGGTGAATGCCTAATGTTTGGGGCCTGTACTCCCGTGGCCTAAAATAAAACTTTGCTAGGCTCCAGCAGGGCATGTTTTTGAGAGTTTAAATTTAAGACGCATAAAAATGGCACCTGAATAAAATACATATTTTTTGTGGGAATTTTGCCATTGATCCCCCTCTGGTATGTCACTGTCCATGTTGTAGGACGATTTGTGCACTTCTAGTAAGTATTTGGAGGCTGAAAATATCAGCTGAAGGTTTTTCAGGTTCGCCTGCCATTAAAGTGAATGGGGCCTGCCGCGAACTTGTGGTTCGCGAACATTTGATGGCCACGTTGTAGCTGTGCTGGAAACGAGTAATGTATAAAGCAATGGATATGTTCATTATTTTATATGTGAAATTTTAGTTTTTCCTTTTTAATACATTTGCAAACATTTCTACATACCGTACAGTCAGTTCCATAAATATTGGGACATCGACAAATTCTAAAAATGTTTGCTCTATACATCACAACAATGGATTTGAAATGAAACGAACAAGATGTGCTTTAACTGCAGACTGTCAGCTTTAATTTAAGGGTATTTACATCTAAATCAAGTGAACGGTGTAGGAATTACAATAGTTTGCATATGTGCCTCCCACTTGTTAAGGGGCCTAAAGTAATGGGACAATTGGCCTCTCAGCTGTTCCACGGCCAGGTGTGTGTTGTTCCCTCATTATCCCAGAACTGAACTGCCTATTCCAGATGAGGCCACACCTAAAATTCTGTTTGCATTCACTTATGAGGTATTGCGTGCAAATCGATGGGGAAAATGATATATATTTTTTTCATTTTAGTATGAAGCTGCATAACAAAAATGAAAGGGTCTGAAGACTTTCCAAATAAATGTACGTATGTATGTATGATATTTGGCAGTGTACAACCACCAAGCCACTCACTTTGCACAGGTTGTGAATTAGAAATTCTCAGATGGGTACTTTTCCAAATAACCTTTGACAAAAGCCTTCTAATTTTTACAAATAAGGATTTGGTCAAGATGATTAAGACATTAAAAGGATGTATAAAATCTGAGGGAAAAATGTAATCTTTAAAAGGGTTGTCCAGCATTAGAAAAACATGACTTCTTTCTTCCAAAAACAACACCACTCTTGTCAATGAGTTGTGTTTGGTATTGCAGCCCAGATCAATTTAAATCAGTGAGGAACAGGTGCAGTACCGTGTGCAACCTATGGACAGAAATGGTGCTGTTTTTGGAAGAAAGCAACCTTGATTTTCTAATCTTGGACAACCCCTTTAACTATGTTTTTTCTACCTAACCATGACATGTATGGAATTTTAAGGTTGGAAAATTGGAAACTAGTTCTACTGTGGCTACTGTCCTCGAACTTTAGCCTTTCCAAAAACTATTTTCCGAGCATTCACTTCACAGACACAAGACTATATATATATTTTTTTTTATGGATGCCCAAAGTGTTATAGTGGTGTTCCACATCTGCTGCCTCACTCCTCCTGGTGGATACGGCCACTGGAACTGTCACCTGCCTTCTTCAGCTCTCTCTCTTTGGCGGTCCACAGCCATTGATGTCTTGCTACACGGCTCCCTTTCGACAGTGTCAGCCACCAGAGCTTCACTGCTCTGCCTACTCCACACAGGTTGAGGCCTGCCACTCACATGATCCTCCTCTCACTGCCTGTAGGGCATGCACTCTCCCTTTAACTCTTAAAGGGTCAATGTGCAAACCTTAATCTTCTCCAGCCTATGGCTGCCAACTCATGGTATTTAAGGCACCTTCCCTTGTGGAAGGGTGACTGATCAATAGGTTTGCGTTAGTTTCCTGCAAAGGTTTGCCTGCCTTTTTACCATATTCTGCCTGTTTCTGGATTGACCCTTGGTTGTCCGACTTGTCCGCTTTTGTATCCTGTACTGCCTGCCTTTGGACAGTTTACTGGATTGTTTGCACACTGCCTGCCCTTACCTTTTCTTGTTACCAGTCTTTAGTTTGCCTGTTTTCTTGGTGTTTTGCACAAATGTCTTGTGAGTGACCCCCTGGATTATTGCCACTAAACAAATACTACTCCAAGAGGTAGCAACCAGGTGGTTTCCATGCAGCATAGTACAAATGTCTATATTGGGCTTTAAAGAGTCAAGAACAGGATGGCCACTTAGATAACAAAGATAAAAAAAAATTGATTAGGTTGCTTTGCCGAATTTCTCCAAGAAATCCAATTAGTTATGAATTACTTTGTCATAAAGTGAGTTAAATCAGGTGTATCCCGGCATGCAGCTAAATTTTTGGGTGAATGTATCCTGGTGTACATCATTGTGTATTGCAGCAAAGCTTAGTTCAAACTTTACTTATTTGTACGGTTTTTCTCATCAGTTATTGTCAGCACAAAGCATGTGTGGGTCAAAATCACAGAGCAGGTGCAGATCTATTCATGATACCAATTCGAGAGTAGGCTTGGCTCCGGAAATTGGATCACAATAAGTGATTAAAATAACTGACCAAATAACTAAAGTGTGAATTCAGACTTAAAGGTCAATGATAGCGTCAGCTCCAATTTATTGGCGTGGACTTAACCATGTAGTGGCCCAAGATTCAAGAAGTGGCCTCATGACAGTGGGGACAGTGTCAGCAGTAAGGCTCTGTTCACATCACATCACAGTTTATTTTTCCGTTCTTCTGATACGTCAGAAGAGCAGGCCAAAAAAAGCAGATCCTATAGATTGGGCATCCGCCTTCAAACCATCAGTACTTGGTGTCACAAACCAGTGGGTGTAAACCCACTGTGCCACGTGACCAACCTCCTCTAAGGGGGCTGTCTAAGTGAACCCCTGGTTCTTCCCAGTACCCCTGATGGTGGGGAACCCACATATATCACAACTGGACCCTGTCTGGGTAAAGGTATCTAAACATAACCAACAAATAGCCCAGAGGGGATTATTACCTAACTTAACCCAGATTTTACTAAGATAAAATATAACTTTTATTCATATATAGGGATGAGCGAACTCGAACTGTATAGTTCGGGTTCGTACCGAATTTTGGGGTGTCCGTGACACGGACCCGAACCCGGACATTTTCGTAAAAGTCCGGGTTCGGGTTCGGTGTTCGTCGCTTTCTTTGCGCTTTTGTGACGCTTTCTTGGCGCTTTTTGAAAGGCTGCAAAGCAGCCAATCAACAAGCGTCATACTACTTGCCCCAAGAGGCCATCACAGCCATGCCTACTATTGGCATGGCTGTGATTGGCCAGAGCACCATGTGACCCAGCCTCTATTTAAGCTGGAGTCACATAGCGCCGCCCGTCACTCTGCTCTGATTAGCGTAGGGAGAGGTTGCGGCTGCGACAGTAGGGCGAGATTAGGCAGATTAACTCCTCCAAAGGACTTGATTAACTGATCGATCTGCAGCTGTGGATCATTGAGCTGCTGATCCTCAATTGCTCACTGTTTTTAGGCTGCCCAGACCGTTTGTCAGTCACATTTTTCTGGGGTGATCGGCGGCCATTTTGTGTCTTGTGGTGCGCCAGCACAAGCTGCGACCAAGTGCATTTAACCCTCAATGGTGTGGTTGTTTTTTGGCTAAAGCCTACATCAGGGTGAAGCTGTCACACCAAGTGCATTTAACCAGCAATAGTCTGTTCATTTTTTGGCCATATACAAAATCAGGGGCAAGCTGCGCCTGTCACCAAGTGCATTTAACCCTCAATGGTGTGGTTGTTTTTTGGCTAAAGCCTACATCAGGGTGAAGCTGTCACACCAAGTGCATTTAACCAGCAATAGTCTGTTCATTTTTTGGCCATATACTAAATCAGGGGCAAGCTGCGCCTGTCACCAAGTGCATTTAACCCTCAATGGTGTGGTTGTTTTTTGGCTAAAGCCTACATCAGGGTGAAGCTGTCACACCAAGTGCATTTAACCAGCAATAGTCTGTTTATTTTTTGGCCATATCCCAGTCTAATTCTGTCACTAAATCCATACCGGTCACCCAGCGCCTAAATACTAGGCCTCAAATTTATATCCCGCTAAATCTGTCCTTAGTGCTGTAGCTGGGCGAGTTATTTAGTGTCCGTTCAAGCACATTTCTTGTTCTGGGTTGAAATACAATTCCCAATTTAGCAATTTCATAATTTAGTGGTTTCTGCTATATCAGAGCTATTTGAAATCTATCCCTAAAAGGGTATATAATATTCAAGGTGCACATTGGGTCATTCAGAATAACTTCACACACACCCGCTACTGTGTATTTCCAAGTCTAATTCTGGCACTGAACCCATACCTGTCACCCAGCGCCTAAATACTAGGCCTCAAATTTATATCCAGCTAAATCTGTCCCTAGTGCTGTAGCTGGGCGAGTTATTTAGTGTCCGTTCAAGCACATTTCTTGTTCTGGGTTGAAATACAATTCCCAATTTAGCAATTTCATAATTTAGTGGTTTCTGCTATATCAGAGCTATTTGAAATCTATCCCTAAAAGGGTATATAATATTCAAGGTGCACATTGGGTCATTCAGAATAACTTCACACACACCCGCTACTGTGTATTTCCAAGTCTAATTCTGGCACTAAACCCATACCTGTCACCCAGCGCCTAAATACTAGGCCTCAAATTTATATCCCGCTAAATCTGTCCTTAGTGCTGTAGCTGGGCGAGTTATTTAGTGTCCGTTCAAGCACATTTCTTGTTCTGGGTTGAAATACAATTCCCAATTTAGCAATTTCATAATTTAGTGGTTTCTGCTATATCAGAGCTATTTGAAATCTATCCCTAAAAGGGTATATAATATTCAAGGTGCACATTGGGTCATTCAGAATAACTTCACACACACCCGCTACTGTGTATTTCCAAGTCTAATTCTGGCACTAAACCCATACCTGTCACCCAGCGCCTAAATACTAGGCCTCAAATTTATATCCAGCTAAATCTGTCCCTAGTGCTGTAGCTGGGCGAGTTATTTAGTGTCCGTTCAAGCACATTTCTTGTTCTGGGTTGAAATACAATTCCCAATTTAGCAATTTCATAATTTAGTGGTTTCTGCTATATCAGAGCTATTTGAAATCTATCCCTAAAAGGGTATATAATATTCAAGGTGCACATTGGGTCATTCAGAATAACTTCACACACACCCGCTACTGTGTATTTCCAAGTCTAATTCTGGCACTAAACCCATACCTGTCACCCAGCGCCTAAATACTAGGCCTCAAATTTATATCCCGCTAAATCTGTCCTTAGTGCTGTAGCTGGGCGAGTTATTTAGTGTCCGTTCAAGCACATTTCTTGTTCTGGGTTGAAATACAATTCCCAATTTAGCAATTTCATAATTTAGTGGTTTCTGCTATATCAGAGCTATTTGAAATCTATCCCTAAAAGGGTATATAATATTCAAGGTGCACATTGGGTCATTCAGAATAACTTCACACACACCCGCTACTGTGTATTTCCAAGTCTAATTCTGGCACTAAACCCATACCTGTCACCCAGCGCCTAAATACTAGGCCTCAAATTTATATCCCGCTAAATCTGTCCTTAGTGCTGTAGCTGGGCGAGTTATTTAGTGTCCGTTCAAGCACATTTCTTGTTCTGGGTTGAAATACAATTCCCAATTTAGCAATTTCATAATTTAGTGGTTTCTGCTATATCAGAGCTATTTGAAATCTATCCCTAAAAGGGTATATAATATTCAAGGTGCACATTGGGTCATTCAGAATAACTTCACACACACCCGCTACTGTGTATTTCCAAGTCTAATTCTGGCACTAAACCCATACCTGTCACCCAGCGCCTAAATACTAGGCCTCAAATTTATATCCCGCTAAATCTGTCCTTAGTGCTGTAGCTGGGCGAGTTATTTAGTGTCCGTTCAAGCACATTTCTTGTTCTGGGTTGAAATACAATTCCCAATTTAGCAATTTCATAATTTAGTGGTTTCTGCTATATCAGAGCTATTTGAAATCTATCCCTAAAAGGGTATATAATATTCAAGGTGCACATTGGGTCATTCAGAATAACTTCACACACACCCGCTACTGTGTATTTCCAAGTCTAATTCTGGCACTAAACCCATACCTGTCACCCAGCGCCTAAATACTAGGCCTCAAATTTATATCCCGCTAAATCTGTCCCTAGTGCTGTAGCTGGGCGAGTTATTTAGTGTCCGTTCAAGCACATTTCTTGTTCTGGGTTGAAATACAATTCCCAATTTAGCAATTTCATAATTTAGTGGTTTCTGCTATATCAGAGCTATTTGAAATCTATCCCTAAAAGGGTATATAATATTCAAGGTGCACATTGGGTCATTCAGAATAACTTCACACACACCCGCTACTGTGTATTTCCAAGTCTAATTCTGGCACTAAACCCATACCTGTCACCCAGCGCCTAAATACTAGGCCTCAAATTTATATCCCGCTAAATCTGTCCTTAGTGCTGTAGCTGGGCGAGTTATTTAGTGTCCGTTCAAGCACATTTCTTGTTCTGGGTTGAAATACAATTCCCAATTTAGCAATTTCATAATTTAGTGGTTTCTGCTATATCAGAGCTATTTGAAATCTATCCCTAAAAGGGTATATAATATTCAAGGTGCACATTGGGTCATTCAGAATAACTTCACACACACCCGCTACTGTGTATTTCCAAGTCTAATTCTGGCACTAAACCCATACCTGTCACCCAGCGCCTAAATACTAGGCCTCAAATTTATATCCCGCTAAATCTGTCCTTAGTGCTGTAGCTGGGCGAGTTATTTAGTGTCCGTTCAAGCACATTTCTTGTTCTGGGTTGAAATACAATTCCCAATTTAGCAATTTCATAATTTAGTGGTTTCTGCTATATCAGAGCTATTTGAAATCTATCCCTAAAAGGGTATATAATATTCAAGGTGCACATTGGGTCATTCAGAATAACTTCACACACACCCGCTACTGTGTATTTCCAAGTCTAATTCTGGCACTAAACCCATACCTGTCACCCAGCGCCTAAATACTAGGCCTCAAATTTATATCCCGCTAAATCTGTCCTTAGTGCTGTAGCTGGGCGAGTTATTTAGTGTCCGTTCAAGCACATTTCTTGTTCTGGGTTGAAATACAATTCCCAATTTAGCAATTTCATAATTTAGTGGTTTCTGCTATATCAGAGCTATTTGAAATCTATCCCTAAAAGGGTATATAATATTCAAGGTGCACATTGGGTCATTCAGAATAACTTCACACACACCCGCTACTGTGTATTTCCAAGTCTAATTCTGGCACTAAACCCATACCTGTCACCCAGCGCCTAAATACTAGGCCTCAAATTTATATCCCGCTAAATCTGTCCATAGTGCTGTAGCTGGGCGAGTTATTTAGTGTCCGTTCAAGCACATTTCTTGTTCTGGGTTGAAATACAATTCCCAATTTAGCAATTTCATAATTTAGTGGTTTCTGCTATATCAGAGCTATTTGAAATCTATCCCTAAAAGGGTATATAATATTCAAGGTGCACATTGGGTCATTCAGAATAACTTCACACACACCCGCTACTGTGTATTTCCAAGTCTAATTCTGGCACTAAACCCATACCTGTCACCCAGCGCCTAAATACTAGGCCTCAAATTTATATCCCGCTAAATCTGTCCCTAGTGCTGTAGCTGGGCGAGTTATTTAGTGTCCGTTCAAGCACATTTCTTGTTCTGGGTTGAAATACAATTCCCAATTTAGCAATTTCATAATTTAGTGGTTTCTGCTATATCAGAGCTATTTGAAATCTATCCCTAAAAGGGTATATAATATTCAAGGTGCACATTGGGTCATTCAGAATAACTTCACACACACCCGCTACTGTGTATTTCCAAGTCTAATTCTGGCACTAAACCCATACCTGTCACCCAGCGCCTAAATACTAGGCCTCAAATTTATATCCCGCTAAATCTGTCCTTAGTGCTGTAGCTGGGCGAGTTATTTAGTGTCCGTTCAAGCACATTTCTTGTTCTGGGTTGAAATACAATTCCCAATTTAGCAATTTCATAATTTAGTGGTTTCTGCTATATCAGAGCTATTTGAAATCTATCCCTAAAAGGGTATATAATATTCAAGGTGCACATAGGGTCATTCAGAATAACTTCACACACCCGCTACTGTGCATTTCCAAATCTAATTCTGTCACTAAACCCATACCTGTCACCCAGCGCCTAAATACTAGGCCTCAAATTTATATCCCGCTAAATCTCTCGTTACCGCTGTCCTGTTGTGGCTGGGAAAGTTATTTAGTGTCCGTCAAAGCACATTTTTTGTTCTGGGTTGAAATACAATTCCCAATTTAGCAATTTCATAATTTAGTCGTTTCTGCTATATCAGAGCTATTTGAAATCTATCCCTAAAAGGGTAGATCATATTGAAGGTGCACATAGGGTCATTCAGAATAACTTCACACACACGCTTCTGTGCATTTCCAAGTCTAATTCTGTCACTAAATCCATACCGGTCACCCAGCGCCTAAATACTAGGCCTCAAATTTATATCCCGCTGAATTTGAATACAATACATTGGGCCAAATAATATATTTGTTGTTGTGGTGAACCATAACAATGAGAAAAACATCTAGTAAGGGACGCGGACGTGGACATGGTCGTGGTGGTGTTAGTGGACCCTCTGGTGCTGGGAGAGGACGTGGCCGTTCTGCCACATCCACACGTCCTAGTGTACCAACTACCTCAGGTCCCAGTAGCCGCCAGAATTTACAGCGATATATGGTGGGGCCCAATGCCGTTCTAAGGATGGTAAGGCCTGAGCAGGTACAGGCATTAGTCAATTGGGTGGCCGACAGTGGATCCAGCACGTTCACATTATCTCCCACCCAGTCTTCTGCAGAAAGCGCACAGATGGCGCCTGAAAACCAACCCCATCAGTCTGTCACATCACCCCCATGCATACCAGGGAAACTGTCTCAGCCTCAAGTTATGCAGCAGTCTCTTATGCTGTTTGAAGACTCCGCTGGCAGGGTTTCCCAAGGGCATCCACCTAGCCCTTCCCCAGCGGTGAAAGACATAGAATGCACTGACGCACAACCACTTATGTTTCCTGATGATGAGGACATGGGAATACCACCTCAGCATGTCTCTGATGATGACGAAACACAGGTGCCAACTGCTGCGTCTTTCTGCAGTGTGCAGACTGAACAGGAGGTCAGGGATCAAGACTGGGTGGAAGACGATGCAGGGGACGATGAGGTCCTAGACCCCACATGGAATGAAGGTCGTGCCACTGACTTTCACAGTTCGGAGGAAGAGGCAGTGGTGAGACCGAGCCAACAGCGTAGCAAAAGAGGGAGCAGTGGGCAAAAGCAGAACACCCGCCGCCAAGAGACTCCGCCTGCTACTGACCGCCGCCATCTGGGACCGAGCACCCCAAAGGCAGCTTCAAGGAGTTCCCTGGCATGGCACTTCTTCAAACAATGTGCTGACGACAAGACCCGAGTGGTTTGCACGCTGTGCCATCAGAGCCTGAAGCGAGGCATTAACGTTCTGAACCTGAGCACAACCTGCATGACCAGGCACCTGCATGCAAAGCATGAACTGCAGTGGAGTAAACACCTTAAAACCAAGGAAGTCACTCAGGCTCCCCCTGCTACCTCTTCTGCTGCTGCCGCCTCGGCCTGTTCTGCTGCTGCCGCCTCGGCCTCTTCCTCCGCCTCTGGAGGAACGTTGGCACCTGCCGCCCAGCAAACAGGGGATGTACCACCAACACCACCACCACCACCTCCGTCACCAAGCGTCTCAACCATGTCACACGCCAGCGTTCAGCTCTCCATCTCACAAACATTTGATAGAAAGCGTAAATTCCCACCTAGCCACCCTCGATCCCTGGCCCTGAATGCCAGCATTTCTAAACTACTGGCCTATGAAATGCTGTCATTTAGGCTGGTGGACACAGACAGCTTCAAACAGCTCATGTCGCTTGCTGTCCCACAGTATGTTGTTCCCAGCCGGCACTACTTCTCCAAGAGAGCCGTGCCTTCCCTGCACAACCAAGTATCCGATAAAATCAAGTGTGCACTGCGCAACGCCATCTGTGGCAAGGTCCACCTAACCACAGATACGTGGACCAGTAAGCACGGCCAGGGACGCTATATCTCCCTAACTGCACACTGGGTAAATGTAGTGGCAGCTGGGCCCCAGGCGGAGAGCTGTTTGGCGCACGTCCTTCCGCCGCCAAGGATCGCAGGGCAACATTCTTTGCCTCCTGTTGCCACCTCCTCCTTCTCGGCTTCCTCCTCCTCTTCTTCCACCTGCTCATCCAGTCAGCCACACACCTTCACCACCAACTTCAGCACAGCCCGGGGTAAACGTCAGCAGGCCATTCTGAAACTCATATGTTTGGGGGACAGGCCCCACACCGCACAGGAGTTGTGGCGGGGTATAGAACAACAGACCGACGAGTGGTTGCTGCCGGTGAGCCTCAAGCCCGGCCTGGTGGTGTGTGATAATGGGCGAAATCTCGTTGCAGCTCTGGGACTAGCCAATTTGACGCACATCCCTTGCTTGGCGCATGTGCTGAATTTGGTGGTGCAGAAGTTCATTCACAACTACCCCGACATGTCAGAGCTGCTGCATAAAGTGCGGGCCGTCTGTTCGCGCTTCCGGCGTTCACATCCTGCTGCTGCTCGCCTGTCTGCGCTACAGCGTAACTTCGGCCTTCCCGCTCACCGCCTCATATGCGACGTGCCCACCAGGTGGAACTCCACCTTGCACATGCTGGACAGACTGTGCGAGCAGCAGCAGGCCATAGTGGAGTTTCAGCTGCAGCACGCACGGGTCAGTCGCACTACAGAACAGCACCACTTCACCACCAATGACTGGGCCTCCATGCGAGACCTGTGTGCCCTGTTGCGCTGTTTCGAGTACTCCACCAACATGGCCAGTGGCGATGACACCGTTATCAGCGTTACAATACCACTTCTATGTCTCCTTGAGAAAACACTTAGGGCGATGATGGAAGAGGAGGTGGCCCAGGAGGAGGAGGAGGAGGAGGAAGAGGGGTCATTTTTAGCACTTTCAGGCCAGTCTCTTCGAAGTGACTCAGAGGGAGGTTTTTGGCAACAGCAGAGGCCAGGTACAAATGTGGCCAGCCAGGGCCCACTACTGGAGGACGAAGAGGACGAGGATGAGGAGGAGGAGGATGAGGATGAGGATGAAGCATGGTCACAGCGGGGTGGCACCCAACGCAGCTCGGGTCCATCACTGGTGCGTGGCTGGGGGGAAAGGCAGGACGATGACGATACGCCTCCCACAGAGGACAGCTTGTCCTTACCCCTGGGCAGCCTGGCACACATGAGCGACTACATGCTGCAGTGCCTGCGCAACGACAGCAGAGTTGCCCACATTTTAACCTGTGCGGACTACTGGGTTGCCACCCTGCTGGATCCACGCTACAAAGACAATGTGCCCACCTTACTTCCTGCACTGGAGCGTGATAGGAAGATGCGCGAGTACAAGCGCACGTTGGTAGACGCGCTACTGAGAGCATTCCCAAATGTCACAGGGGAACAAGTGGAAGCCCAAGGCCAAGGCAGAGGAGGAGCAAGAGGTCGCCAAGGCAGCTGTGTCACGGCCAGCTCCTCTGAGGGCAGGGTTAGCATGGCAGAGATGTGGAAAACTTTTGTCAACACGCCACAGCTAACTGCACCACCACCTGATACGCAACGTGTTAGCAGGAGGCAACATTTCACTAACATGGTGGAACAGTACGTGTGCACACCCCTCCACGTACTGACTGATGGTTCGGCCCCATTCAACTTCTGGGTCTCTAAATTGTCCACGTGGCCAGAGCTAGCCTTTTATGCCTTGGAGGTGCTGGCCTGCCCGGCAGCCAGCGTTTTGTCTGAACGTGTATTCAGCACGGCAGGGGGCGTCATTACAGACAAACGCAGCCGCCTGTCTACAGCCAATGTGGACAAGCTGACGTTCATAAAAATGAACCAGGCATGGATCCCACAGGACCTGTCCGTCCCTTGTCCAGATTAGACATTAACTACCTCCCCATAACCATATATTATTGGACTCCAGGGCACTTCCTCATTCAATCCTATTTTTATTTTCATTTTACCATTATATTGCGAGGCTACCCAAAGTTGAATGAACCTCTCCTCTGCCTGTGTGCTAGGCCTAAATATATGCCAATGGACTGTTGCAGTGGTGGGTGACGTGAAGCCTCATTCTCTGCTATGACATGCAGACTAATTCTCTGCTGACATTAAGACAGATTCTCTGTTACGGGACCTCCCTCCTCTGCCTGGGTGCTGGGCCTAAATATATGCCAATGGACTGTTGCAGTGGTGGGTGACGTGAAGCCTGATTCTCTGCTATGACATGCAGACTAATTCTCTGCTGACATGAAGACAGATTCTCTGTTACGGGACCTCTCTCCTCTGCCTGTGTGTGTGCTGGGCCTAAATATATGCCAATGGACTGTTGCAGTGGTGGCTGACGTGAAGCCTCATTCTCTGCTATGACATGCAGACTAATTCTCTGCTGACATGAAGCCAGATTGTCTGTTACGGGACCTCTCTCCTCTGCCTGTGTGTGTGCTGGGCCTAAATATATGCCAATGGACTGTTGCAGTGGTGGCTGACGTGAAGCCTCATTCTCTGCTATGACATGCAGACTAATTCTCTGCTGACATGAAGACAGATTCTCTGTTACGGGACCTCTCTCCTCTGCCTGTGTGTGTGCTGGGCCTAAATATATGCCAATGGACTGTTGCAGTGGTGGCTGACGTGAAGCCTCATTCTCTGCTATGACATGCAGACTAATTCTCTGCTGACATGAAGCCAGATTGTCTGTTACGGGACCTCTCTCCTCTGCCTGTGTGTGTGCTGGGCCTAAATATATGCCAATGGACTGTTGCAGTGGTGGCTGACGTGAAGCCTCATTCTCTGCTATGACATGCAGACTAATTCTCTGCTGACATGAAGACAGATTCTCTGTTACGGGACCTCCCTCCTCTGCCTGGGTGCTGGGCCTAAATATATGCCAATGGACTGTTGCAGTGGTGGCTGACGTGAAGCCTCATTCTCTGCTATGACATGCAGACTAATTCTCTGCTGACATGAAGACAGATTCTCTGTTACGGGACCTCCCTCCTCTGCCTGGGTGCTGGGCCTAAATATATGCCAATGGACTGTTGCAGTGGTGGGTGACGTGAAGCCTCATTCTCTGCTATGACATGCAGACTGATTCTCTGCTGACATGAAGCCAGATTGTCTGTTACGGGACCTCCCTCCTCTGCCTGGGTGCTGGGCCTAAATATATGCCAATGGACTGTTGCAGTGGTGGCTGACGTGAAGCCTCATTCTCTGCTATGACATGCAGACTGATTCTCTGCTGACATGAAGCCAGATTGTCTGTTACGGGACCTCTCTCCTCTGCCTGTGTGCTAGGCCTAAATATATGCCAATGGACTGTTGCAGTGGTGGCTGACGTGAAGCCTCATTCTCTGCTATGACATGCAGACTGATTCTCTGCTGACATGAAGCCATATCGTCTGTTACGGGACCTCTCTGCTCTGCCTGTGTGCTAGGCCTAAATATATGCCAATGGACTGTTGCAGTGGTGGGTGACGTGAAGCCTCATTCTCTGCTATGACATGCAGACTGATTCTCTGCTGTCATGAAGCCAGATTGTCTGTTACGGGACCTCTCTGCTCTGCCTGTGTGCTAGGCCTAAATATATGCCAATGGACTGTTGCAGTGGTGGGTGATGTGAAGCCTCATTCTCTGCTATGACATGCAGACTGATTCTCTGCTGACATGAAGCCAGATTGTCTGTTACGGGACCTCTCTCCTCTGCCTGTGTGCTAGGCCTAAATATATGCCAATGGACTGTTGCAGTGGTGGCTGACGTGAAGCCTCATTCTCTGCTATGACATGCAGACTAATTCTCTGCTGACATGAAGCCAGATTGTCTGTTACGGGACCTCTCTCCTCTGCCTGGGTGCTGGGCCTAAATTTATGACAATGGACTGTTGCAGTGGTGGCTGACGTGAAGCCTGATTCTCTGCTATGACATGCAGACTGATTCTCTGCTGACATGAAGCCAGATCCTCTGTTACGGGACCTCTCTCCTCTGCCTGTGTGTGTGCTGGGCCTAAATATATGCCAATGGACTGTTGCAGTGGTGGCTGACGTGAAGCCTCATTCTCTGCTATGACATGCAGACTGATTCTCTGCTGACATGAAGCCAGATTCTCTGTTACGGGACCTCTCTCCTCTGCCTGTGTGTGTGCTGGGCCTAAATATATGCCAATGGACTGTTGCAGTGGTGGCTGACGTGAAGCCTCATTCTCTGCTATGACATGCAGACTAATTCTCTGCTGACATGAAGACAGATTCTCTGTTACGGGACCTCCCTCCTCTGCCTGGGTGCTGGGCCTAAATATATGCCAATGGACTGTTGCAGTGGTGGCTGACGTGAAGCCTCATTCTCTGCTATGACATGCAGACTAATTCTCTGCTGACATGAAGACAGATTCTCTGTTACGGGACCTCTCTCCTCTGCCTGGGTGCCGGGGCCTAAATATCTGAGAATGGACTGTTCCAGTGGTGGGTGACGGGAAGCCAGATTCTCTGCTATGGAACCTCTCTCCAATTGATTTTGGTTAATTTTTATTTATTTAATTTTTATTTTAATTCATTTCCCTATCCACATTTGTTTGCAGGGGATTTACCTACATGTTGCTGCCTTTTGCAGCCCTCTAGCTCTTTCCTGGGCTGTTTTACAGCCTTTTTAGTGCCGAAAAGTTCGGGTCCCCATTGACTTCAATGGGGTTCGGGTTCGGGACGAAGTTCGGATCGGGTTCGGATCCCGAACCCGAACATTTCCGGGATGTTCGGCCGAACTTCTCGAACCCGAACATCCAGGTGTTCGCTCAACTCTATTCATATATAAAAAGTGTTTTCAAATAACTTCTCCCTGAATTCAGACTGATTGATTGTGATTGCTATTGCCTGGAGGGGGATGTGCACTCTCCCCACCATTCAGTGATATTCCTACCAGCCCTTCTCCAGTGATCAGTTACATCACTGACTCACTGGGAGATCTGGATTGTCTGAACTTGACTGAATTGCTTATGTAATAAGCTGAAAAAAGGAGAACACATCTAAAACCTAAACCTGCCCTACCTTAGCACAGAGCATGAGACAGTGGTGGTGAGTAGGCGAACACTGGCAGCCCACAACACTTGGTCGACATTTGATCAATATTTGTGAGGCAAAAACAGGAGTGGGTCCAAAACAGAGATAACATGTAATGGAAATACTTGCATCTGTTCTGTGTTTTGGACCAACTCCTGCTTTTGGCTTCCAAACCATGATCAAATCCTGATGCAAAATACTGACCATGTGATAGAGGCTTCATGCTCAATTTGCACATGTTTTGCCTATTTGCATCTTTGCATCTGAAATAGGTTTTATTCAGATGGAAAAGAAGTCCTATATCACACAGTCAGTATTTAGTCAGTATTTTGCATCAGTATTTGATCAGTATTGGTAAGGCAAAAACAGTAGTGGGTCCAAAACAAAGATAACATGTGATGGAAATATTTTCATGTCTTTTCTGTCTTATCATCAGAATAGTGGCAGCAGCACATGTGCAGAAGTAACAGGCCTTTTGTCACAATGTTCTAGTGTGGCAGCACACTACAGTCAGATAATTACTACCAGAAAAATCTATTTGAGTTCTCTTTGGGGTAACTATGCCACCCGCCACACTAAACACCCACTCTGATGGCACACTACTATCCAGGCAAGAAAACATGTGCAGGGCAAACTCGGCCACTTGTAAACAAAATTCAAGTTTGGCTGTCCAGTAGTCGGATCTTTGGTGACAGAGTGCAGTCCAAGTATGCCACCACCTTCTGGTTCAGGCTCTGTTCCATGTCCTGCTGCTGGGTGGTTTCTTCAGTAGGCAGCTGAATAAAAGAGCTGATCAGAGACTCAAGACTTAAGTTGCTGCTGATTTAGCTGGTGCTGCTCCTGCTCCCACCACCACCCTTGAGCAATCATGGTAGTGGTGCGTAAGCTCAGAGGGTCTCCCTGGTTAGACCTGCGTGAGGATGGGCGATAGGCAACGACAAACCGACTACAATCGATAGTAGTTGAGTTTTTCATCCCTCTCAGAAGTTGTGAAAAAGGTCCCCATTTTGGACCGGTGGCCTGGATCTAACATTGTGGGGAGCCAGTAATTAGTGATAATAGTGATAATGTGGCTATCACTACGCAATACTGTCTAGCTCCCCCTGCTCCCCCTGCTCCCCCTGCTCCTCTCCTATCACTTGGGCATATTAACCACCTAATTCTGTATTCAATTACTGGATGTTTATGTCCTCTTCCTTGTCCTCCCTCCTGTTCCAGTTCAGCCTCCACAGGGCTCAGATGGCCATGAAATGTAGGGGCCATGTCTTTTGTCACCTCTCCAGTCACATTTATCAGGATGTGAAGGAGTGGAATGAAATCATTCATCCTAAAGTCCTGATGACTGACAAATAAAGTGGCCTTCTCAAAGGGCCTGAGCAAACAGCAGATGTCACACATGAGCTGCCACTGTCTAACGTCGAAGTTACACTGGGGAGTAGTCCTGTCCATCTGTATCATCAAGAAATCGGTCAAGGGTTTCCTTAGCTCAAAGGGGTGAGCATGAGTCAGCCCTCCAAGACGCAACACAGACCATGGTCAGTGACCATGGTTCCTATCTCCAGTTGGTGAGGAGACAGCCAGGATTCAATTTTTTTGTTGATGACGTGAAGCAGTACCTCACCATTGTGACTCCATTCTCCAAGGCTGACCAGTGCAGAACCACAAGACCATGCTGTGTTTGTATAGGTGGTATGCTGGAGGAGCACTCTGAACTGTGCCTACAGTGGAGGCTGAGGACAAAGTGGAGGATGAGGAGGCAGAGGAGGACATGTGCTGGCATAAACTGTACCAGATGCCGACAGGCTCAAAGACTAGCCCACCTTCTGCTCAACATACAGTACAGACCAAAAGTTTGGACACACCTCATTCAAAGAGTTTTCTTTATTTTCATGATTATGAAAATTGTAGATTCACACTGAAGGCATCAAAACTATAAATTAACACATGTAGAATTATATACAAAAAGTGTGAAACAACTGAAAATATGTCATATTCTAGGTTCTTCAAAGTAGCCACCTTTTGCTTTGATTACTGCTTTGCACACTCTTGGCATTCTCTTGATGAGCTTCAAGAGGTAGTCACCTGAAATGGTTTTCACTTCACAGGTGTGCCCTGTCAGGTTTAATAAGTGGGATTTCTTGCCTTATAAATGGGTTTGGGACCATCAGTTGCGTTGTAGAGAAGTCAGGTGGATACACAGCTGATAGTCCTACTGAATAGACTGTTAGAATTTGTATTATGGCAAGAAAAAAGCAGCTAAGTAAAGAAAAACGAGTGGCCATCATTACTTTAAAGGGAACCTGTCACCGGGATTTTGGGTATAGAGCTGAGGATATGGGTTGCTAGATGGCCACTAGCATATCCGCAATACCCAGTTCCCATAGCTCTGTGTGCTTTTATTGTGTATAAAAATTGATACATATGCAAATTAACCTGAGATGAGTCAGAGCTTGAAAATATGACTCTTCTCTGGTCACACAAGTAAGATATGACTCTTTTATGTTAATTTGCATATGTATAAAATTGTTTTTTCTACACAATAAAAGCACACAGAGCTATGGGGACTGGGTATTGCAGATGTGCTAGTGGCCATCTAGCAACCCATGTCCTCAGTTCTATACACAAAATCCAGGTGACAGGTTCCCTTTAAGAAATTAAGGTCAGTCAGTCCGAAAAATTGGGAAAACTTTGAAAGTGTCTCCAAATGCAGTCACAAAAACCATCAAGCGCTACAAATAAACTGGCTCACATGTGGACTGCCCCAGGAAAGGAAGCCCAAGAGTCACCTCTGCTGCGGAGGATAAGTTCATCCGAGTCACCAGCCTCAGAAATCGCAGGTTAACAGCAGCTCAGATTAGATACCAGGTCAATGCCACACAGAGTTCTAGCAGCAGACACATCTCTAGAACAACTGTTAAGAGGAGACTGTGTGAATCAGGCCTTCACAAGCAGAAGAGACTTGTTTGGGCTAAAGAACACAAGTAATGGACATTAGACCAGTGGAAATCTATGCTTTGGTCTGATGAGTCCAAATTTGAGATCTTTGGTTTCAACCACCATGTCTTTGTGCGACGCAGAAAAGGTGAACGGATGGACTCTACATGCCTGGTTCCCACCGTGAAGCATGGAGGAGAAGGTATGATGGTGTGGGGGTGCTTTGCTGGTGACACTGTTGGGGATTTATTCAAAATTGAAGGCATACTGAACCAGCATGGCTACCACAGCATCTTGCAGCGGCATGCTATTCCATCCGGTTTGCGTTTCGTTGGACCATCATTTATTTTTCAACAGGACAATGACCCCAAACACACCACCAGGCTGGGTAAGGGCTATTTGACCATGAAGGAGAGTGATGGGGTGCTGCGCCAGATGACCTGGCCTCCACAGTCACCGGACCTGAACCCAATCGAGATGGTTTGTGGTGATCTGAGCTGCAGAGTGAAGGCAAAAGGGCCAACAAAGCATCTCTGGGAACTCTTCAAGACTGTTGAAAGACCATTTCAGGTGACTACCTCTTGAAGCTCATCAAGAGAATGCCAAGAGTGTGCAAAGCAGTAATCAAAGCAAAAGGTGGCTACTTTGAAGAACCTAGAATATGACATATTTTCAGTTGTTTCACACTTTTTTGTTATGTATATAATTCCACATGTGTTAATTAATAGTTTTGATGCCTTCAGTGTGAATCTACAATTTTCATAGTCATGAAAATAAAGAAAACTCTTTGAATGAGAAGGTGTGTCCAAACTTTTGGTCTGTACTGTATGTGTTCAAGGCTGGTACAGCTTTTGTAGAGAAGTAATGATGGCTTAGGACTCCACCTTAGGACTACACCTTGAGAGGGCACAAGCCATCAGTTCTCTGATATGTCCATGTTATAGAAAGGTAGGCACTGTAGTACCAGCAACTTGGCCAGATGCACGTTCAGCTTCTGCGCTGTTGGTTGAGTGCATGCGTACTGTTGTCTCTTTGCAATTGCCTCGGTGATTGTGACAAGGAGGAGGAGCATCAGGAGCACTAGATGAAGGGAAGAAACAACAGCTTTCCTCTGCGGGCCACTGGGAGATGCAGCAGTTGCTGCATTAGGCTGTACTACTACATTAGTGCCATGGTTTTCCCAGGTCACTTTATGGTGATGCTCCATGTGTTGATGCAGGGAAATGGGCCAACATTAGCACCCTGGCCGCGCTTTACCTTCTGCTCACATATCCTGCATACTGCCACCCTAACATCCTCCAGCGACTAGAGTTGAGCGAACCCGAACTGCAAAGTTCGGGTTCGTACCGAAATTTACGAGTTCGGGTCCCCGGACCCGAATCCAGACTTTTTCACCGCCGGTCCTTTTGCAGGTCCTGAATAAAAGAAGATACCGGCTGCGCGATCAAGTGGATGAGGTGAGTTTTTCTTTTTCTTTTTAACCCCTCAATAGACATTTTATTTAGCATTCTGTTTTAAGAATGCTATTATTTTCCGTTATAACCATGTTATAACGGAAAATAATAAAGTGAAGTTTGGGTCCCTATTGACTTAACTGTAGTCCGGGTTCGGGGTGAAGTTCAGGTCAAGTTCGGGTCCCGAACCTGAACTTTGACCTGAAGTTCGGCCGAACCTGGTGAACCCGAACTGCCACAGGTTCGCTCATACCTACCAGCAACTTGTTAAAAAATTCCAACTCTGCCGAGTATGGCATTTTACCCCCACTATGCACCCGTGCACCGCTAGTTGTTTCCTGACAGATAGGTTCTTGAATAACAAACAGTCTACCCTGGACGCATTTGGCTCCAGCTCTTCCACTGCTTTCACCCTGCTGTCTCATTGGCACACTGTCACCCTGCTGCTTTCTCTTGGGCCTACTGCCACCTTCAGCTCCTGATAATGCCCCCTCTTCATTCACCTCGCTCCCACATGTGATCGATTACTTCATCATCCACTACTGTCTGTTCGTCACTTATGTCACTCTCACCAGTTTCTGACCACGTCCCTGACCACTCGCAACACATGCTCCCACCTGGCTGATAGTTGCATACCTAACGAAGAAAGTAGCAGACCTCTCCTCTAAGTCTGTGCTTGCCTGTAGCTGCTGACTTTCATCACTAAGCTAGTTCTCTGTGAAAAGTGGAGCAGATCCAGCAGCATACATTACTTCACAATCATAAGAAGCAGCAAAAGAAGGAGGCAGTTGCAGGACAGGTGAGGGCACTGAGGTTGTTCCTGGGACATGCCAACTAAATGTGGTGTCAAAGGAACCCATTGATTCCTGTCTGTGTGTATCTGTTTTCACCTGAGGTGATGTTGAATAGCAAGTCAACCATTCCAGTACAGCTGGATTGTGGGTTAAAACAGGACTTCTAGATGGCAGTGACAGCTCTAGACTGTTGCTGTGGCTTCTGCTACCACCACTTCTTCTGTTGCTACTTGTGCCCGCAACGTTTTTGCCACTGCCCGTTCCTATTGAGGGCCCAGGGAACTGTCTGTTGGCCATAGTGTACAGTAACTGAATCAGTATTTAACTATGTAACTATGAACGGTGCAGCAGGTAAACTAGATAACGTGCCTATATATTAGACACTGCCTTTTGACACTGAGTCTGATGCACAGTAAGTCTATGTATAACAGAACAGATATGAAATGGTGCAGTAATTGTAGTAAATAAACGCACCTATATATTAGACCCTCTGCTGACAATAAGTCTGACGCACAGTAAGTGTATATATAACAGGACAGATTAAGTATTAATGGTGCAGCAATTGTACTAGATAAACATGCCTATATGTTAGACTGCCTGTTAACAATAAGTTTGACGCACAGTAAGTCTATGCATTGCACAACAGATTAAGTTTGAATGGTGCAGCAGACAAACTAGATAAATGTCTATATTAAGGAATATTAACAGGCACGCAATTACCCGGAACTGTGTTAAGAATTCATATTATAATGTATTAATAAAAAAAAAAAGGTTAAAACAATAAAATATATAAATTAAAAATTAAAATAAATTCATAAAAAAACACCAATGAGCAATTACCATAGCAAAAAAATTGATCAACTATCAATTATATATATAAACACATTTCATCTGTTGTTAGATAGTCCCTAATCAAGCACATATAAACATGATTTTTATATGTGAGATATATAATGCAAAAAAATACAAAAAGTTGTAAAAAAATCCCAAAATAAGACATATCCAAAAATGAATCAATGATATTGTATAGTCCAGATATTAGATTATTAATATGCGCACCATTAATTGCCAATTTGTAGTGTTGATCGAGCACCGTAGTGCTCGGGTGCTCAGGGGCTCGGGCCGTACACATCGTGATATTCAGGTGCTGTCACTACTGTGACTGATCCAGACAGGTCTGGGAGGAGAAGGTCGCAGCGACTTGCTACTCGCGATAGCTTGTGAGTTTGCTCCGTGGTTTAGGGTATGTCATCCGGGTTTTGCCTTATGAACCTTTTTGTCCTGACTGGGAGTTTGTAGGCATCCTTCTCAGGTGAGTCCTGTCTGCCACTCCCAGCTACTATATTAGTTTCAGTTTCACTTGCAGTCATTGCCAGATATAGTCCTTACTTCCAGTGCTATTCTGACCTTTGAAGGAGATCGTTTCATGGTATTGCTGTGGAGCTCTTGTCTGGCGTGGACTGTAAGTGAAACTGAAACTAATATAGTAGCTGGGAGTGGCAGACAGGACTCACCTGAGAAGGATGCCTACAAACTCCCAGTCAGGACAAAAAGGTTCATAAGGCAAAACCCGGATGACATACCCTGAACCACGGAGCAAACCCACAAGCTATCGCGAGTAGCAAGCGACCTTCTCCTCCCAGACCTGTCTGGATCAGTCACAGTCGTGACAGGTGCCTGAGTATAATGGAAGTCAATGGGAGAACCCGAGCATTAAACCAGGTACCCCCTGCTCTGAAACGGGGACGGTGCCTGGTTCATAAGAAAATGTCAGAAATTGTTGGTAACACCACTAAAATGGTTCTGTAACAGCATGGGGAGGATGTATGGATGCATCGTGGACTCGCTGGTTGCTGCTGGGAACTATGTTGTCCCTCTGCATGCATGGGATAGGCATAAGGCCATCCTTCATATAAGATAGGGCCAGGGGCTATTCATAGTATTCAGTATATTGGGCAGACTAGATGGGCCAAATGGTTCTTATCTGCCGACACATTCTATGTTTCTATGTTTCTAAATAGTACGCCACTTTTACATAATGACAATAATATGCACAAAATCAAGGGCGGATTTTTTTTTTTTTAGAGGAATTCTTTCCTGAATATTTACTTGTATATAAAGTGCAAGTGCTGCCAAAGATTTCAAGAAAGAGGCACTCCGAAACACCCATAGTTACACATAAAGGAGGGCATCATACACACCCTTTAAAAATTATGATTGATGGGTGTTTTTTGTTTTTTTAACCCAGAGTATAACTGCAGTATTTAAGGCTTCTATTGGACTGTCAGAAATGCAGCAAAGGCCCCAAAAGTAGTGTCTTACACAAAATAGGTGTTTTTTTTTTTAACCCTGAATATAACTGCATTATTTAAAGCTTGTATTTGACTGTGACAAATGCAGCAAAGGCTCCAGATGTAGGGTCGTGCACAAAATAGGTGTTTTTTTAAACCCAGAATATAATTGCAGTATTTAGAGCATGTATTTCACTGTGACAAATGCAGCAAATGACTCAAAATGTATTATCTTGGTATTTTTAAAAAAAACAAGAATATAACTGCAGTATTGAAAGTTTGTATTTGACTGTCACAAATGCAGCAAAGGCCGCAAATGTATTATCTTGCCACATAATGTGTCTTTATTTAATACCAGAATATAACAACAGTATCTAACGCTAGTATTGGACTGTCAAAAATACAGAAAAGGACCCAAAATGTATTATCTTGCAAAAAGTTTTTTTTTAAACCCAGAATATAACTGCAGTATTTAAAGTATTTATTTGACTGTCACAAAAGCAACAAAGGCTGCAAATGTATTATTTTGCCGCAAAATTGATGTTTTTTTAATACCAGAATATAACAGCAGTATCTAACACCTGTATTTGACTTTGACAAATGCAACAAAGGCCGCAAATGTATTATCTTTCCACATAATGCGTGTTTTTTATTTTTTTATTTTTTATAATTGTATATTTATTAAAAAGTAAAGAAATGACAAAGCATATCCACAACAGATTCATGCACATTAGTACAAAGTAAGAGGTAAAACATGCAAAGCATCGTATTCACAGTAACTGAGCACTAATAGCATTCATTCATAGAAAGAGAAATGTCGAGCAATAATTTGACAATAAAGTGCACAGAAAAAGAATAAACTATGTCTGTCTATAATCAGTCCAGTATAGGACCATTGAGCAGTATATCTCAGAACAGGAAGGCCTCAGGCAGTAGGGAGGGCACCCCAAGGGCCCAATGCCTCTCAAGACATGCTTCGTCAAACTAATAGCAAAGAGACAAGACAAACAACAAAGACAAAGACACAATGGGGAGGAGGTGGGAGACACATCATTCTCGCAAGATCTCTAAGGATGTCTCGTAGCCCAGTAATCGTCCCAGGGATCCCATATGGCATTGAAGAGTGCAATTTTGTCCTTATAATACAACAAAAACTAAGACAGGAGCACTCTGCGGTTTTACTAAACCTTCAAACTGGTGTTAAAATTGAGAGATTAGCCAACATGTCCTACATGTCCTGAAACATAGCTATGGAGTATTCCAGTGTTCGGACCTCCGTCACCCTAGCATACAAATCGGAGACCCTTGGTGGTTCAAGGCTTTTCCAACATCGGGGTATTAGATAACGGGCTGCCGTAAGTATCATTAGTAATAACTTAAGTGAGTGCTTTTTAACCTGACGAGAAACCACATTAAGCAGGAAGGACAGAGGATCAGGCTGGATTTCCACTGCAAAAATATCACTCAGAAGGGTGCCTACTCCAGTCCAGTAGGCGCGTATCTTGGGGCTGCCCAATAATAACACCCCTATGTAACCCGCATTTCCAGCACTCTCTCTGAACTACTGGGTTCATTCTATGGAGGAGGTCATGAGTGTGATAGCAGTACATCAAAATGTTATATCGGTTCTCCTGGTGTAGGACCAACATTGAGGATTTTGCTGCCCTCCTCCATATAAGGCGCCAAAGTGTGTCCGGTAAGGTCTTCCCCAGGTATTCCTCCCACCATACCATGTAGTAGTGTCTCTGGACCCGCTCAGGAAAGGGGGTCAGCAATATGGAGTAGATCTCAGAAATTAGACCCTTTGCATGTACCCCTTCCCTACAAAGGCGTTCAAAGGCAGTCGGGAGGGAGACTGTAACCCCCCAAAAAATTGCCTGGGCAAAGTGATTAATTTGGATATAAAAGTAATTGGAGGAGGAGGGGAGATCATATTTGGTCTGGAGGGTTGGAAAAGGAAAAAGGTCCCTAGTGAATGGGTCCACAATGTCTGCAAACCTGTACACCCCTCGCTGAAACCATGGTCTCGTCGTGGACGCAGTAAAACTAGTGTGGAGCTTAGGGTGATACAGAAAGGAGGTCATGGCGGAGTGGGTAGAAACCAGAGGGAACCGACCGCTACATAACTGCCATATGGATCTAGTGCAGGCCATAGCCCCTAAAAGATCCCTAACTGGCAGGGCGCCATGGGATCCTACCATAGCATAGAGTTGTGATGTATCGGAGCCAGCCAGAGTCTTTCTATCTGCATCCAAACAGAGTACGGGTGCAGAGAAGCCCAGGCTGTGACGTAGCGTAGTTGGGCTGCCCAATAATATTTGGACAGGTCCGGTACTCCTAGCCCACCTTGGTGCTTACTCGATAGGAGGACTGACCTTGGGATTCTATGACGTCTCCCCACCCATATGAATCTAAGGAGCTGGGATTGGGTGGATCTTAGATCCTTGAGGGGAACTGCAATCGGAAGAATCTCAAAGAGGTACAGAAGTTTGGGCAAGATCGTCATTTTAGTCGCAGCAATGCGTCCCAGGAGAGACAGCGGGAGAGTGTGCCACTTATCCAGAAGACCCCTGATTTCCGAATATATGCGTGGGAAGTTGGCTTTATAGAGGTCCCCATATAAGATAAATACCCAAGTATCTTAAGGAATCCCTCTTCCATTGGAAAGGGAAGTTCATCTTAAGAGAGCTCAGGGCCGCCTGAGGAACATTAAGAGGGAGGGCCTCAGTTTTATGGGTGTTGACCCTATACCCCGAGAGCCGACCAAATTCCTGTAGAATGGAGTGGAGGTTTGGTAGGGAAACATTAAATTTGGTAAGGGTAAGAAGGATGTCGTCCCTAACTTGAACACTTCTGATGTCCGGGCAGGCTCTGATTTTGGCCGCCAGGGGTTCGATACACATAGCAAATAATAGAGGAGACAAGGGGCACCCTTGTCTCGTCCCGTTGGCAATGCGTATGGGGCGAGACTGGGCATGGGAGAGTTTGATTGTCTCTGTGGGGGAAAGTATAGGCTACATATGGCGTGAACGAAGGGCCAGAAAGACCGTATGTTTGCAGAGTAGCAAAGAGGAATGGCCAGCTTAAACGGTCAAATGCCTTTTCTGCGTTTAAACTAAAAAGTAGCGCCTCCTGCCCCGAGCGAGACACATCATCTATCAAGTCAATGCTTCTAAGCGTGTTATCAGCTCCCTGGCGGCCTGGCACAAATCCTACCTGGTCTTTATGGATCAGGGAGGGGAGAAAAATGTTTAGTCGGGAGGTCAGTACTTCGGTATAGATCTTAAGGTCTGAGTTAAGCAGGGCATGCGTGTTTTTTTTAATACCAGAATATAACAGCAGTTTCTAACGCTTGTATTGGACTGTCAGAAATGCAGCAAAGGACCCAAAATGTATTATCTTGCAAAAAATGGGTGTTTTTTTTAAACCCAGAATATAACTGCAGTATTTAAAGTTTGTATTTGTCTGTCACAAATGCAACAAAGGCCGCAAATGTATTATATTGCAAAAAAAATTGTGTTTTTTAAAACCCAGAATATAATTACAGTATTTAAAGCTTGCATTTCACTGTGACAAATGCAGCAAAGGCCCCAGATGTAGGATCTTGCAAAAAATTTGTGTTTTTTTTAAACCCAGAATATAACTGCAGTATTTAAAGTTTGTATTTGACTTTCACAAATGCAACAAAGGCCTCAAATGTATTATCTTGCAAAAAAAGGGTATTTTTTTTTTAATCCAGAATATAACTGCAGTATTTAAACCTTGTATTTGACTGTCACAAATGAACATATGCTGTGCTGGTGCACTGAACTTCCCAAAAATGGTCACCGACGCCCATCTAACTAATAGTGTTGATCACGAATATTCGAATTTCGAATTTTTATCGCGAATATAGGTACTTCAAAAATTTGCTAATATTTCGAATATAGTTATATATATTTGCAATTTCGAATATTCGGAATTTTTTTTTATTTATTTTTCCGATTATTTTTATTTTTTTTAATCAGTACACATGATCCCTTCCTGCTCCTAGCTTGTGGGCCAATAAGAAGGCTGCAATATAGCAAATAATAGTAAAAGTCCAGCTCACCTGCATCAACAGTTTTAAGAGTGCACGGATGGGTTGAGACCCAAGCATATAAACTTGAACGGAAAGGAAGAAAGATCCAGCACCTTGTTTTTCTTGCTTGACGTTTATTCCACAAACCAAATGTACAGCGGTGATAGAAACCTCCAAAAATAAGCCCCAGTACGGTCTACATGTTTCGAACCAGATGGTTCTTAATCATGACCTCCCTGCAATATACTTGACTTTAGGAGTAGTAGTGTTTGCGAATTTTGCTCTATATTCGTTTTTTCGAATATTCGCTATACTGCTATATATTCTTGTTTTAGAATATTACGAATATTCGAAAAACCGAAGTTATAGCAATATAGCGAATATTCAAAAAAAACTGATATAGAGCAATTTAGCTAATATAGTGCTATAATCTTTTTCTTTTTATAGTTGACATTTTTTTCCAATCTGAACTTCAGATGAGAAAAAAATTACAACTATTAGAGAAAGAAGATTATAGCACTATATTAGCTAAATTGTTCTATATTCGTTTTTTCGAATATTCGCTATATTGCTATATATTCTTGTTTTAGAATATAACAAATATTCGAAAAAACGAAGTTATAGCAATATAGCGAATATTCGAAAAAAAATCGAATATAGAGCAATTTAGCTAATATAGTGCTATAATCTTCTTTGTCTAATAGTTGTAATTTTTTTCTCATCGGAAGTTCAGATTGGAAAAAAAATTACAACTATAAAAAAAAATAAAAAAAATTATAGCACTATATTAGCTAAATTGCTCTATATTCGTTTTTTTTCGAATATTCACTATATTGCTATATAGTCTTGTTTTAAAATATTACGAATATTCGAAAAAAATGAAGTTATAGCAATATAGCGAATATTCGAAAAAAAATCGAATATAGAGCAATTTAGCTAATATAGTGCTATAATCTTCTTTGTCTAATAGTTGTAATTTTTTTCTCATCGGAAGTTCAGATTGGAAAAAAAATTACAACTATAAAAAAAAAAAAGATTATAGCACTATATTAGCTAAATTGCTCTATATTCGTTTTTTTCGAATATTCACTATATTGCTATATAGTCTTGTTTTAAAATATTACGAATATTCGAAAAAACTAAGTTATAGCAATATAGTGAATATTCGAAAAAAAATCGAATATAGAGCAATTTAGCTAATATAGTGCTATAATTGTCTTTGTCTAATAGTTGTAAGTTGAAAAATTTGCAATAAAAATTCGAATCCAAAAATTCGAATTATGAAAATTTGCATATTATGCAATCATTACCTTGCCGATTTTTTTAGTTAAAATATCGTGAATTTTTCGAATTTTCGAATATCACAAATTCGAATATGACCCCTGCCGCTCATCACTACTAACTAACAGACGGATAAAAGTTATTTTTCTGTTTCACTGGGCTCAGGGCAGGGTAAAAAAATGGTGCACTGCACCCACAAAACAAAATCACTGTAGATCACAGAGTTAACAAGCACTTCTGATAACAGATTCTTTCCTATTCTTTCCCTCACAGCAGCAGCAGCATCCTATCCCTACACTAGTAACAGCAGAGTGACGTGCAGCGCTACGTGACTCCATCTTATATAGAGGCTGGGTCATATGCTGCACTGGCCAATCACAGCCATGCCATTAGTAGGCATGGCTGTGATGGCTTCTAAGGGCACACAGGTTAAACGCTTGTTGATTGGCTGCTCTGCCATTAACTCGCCGAACACCAAACTCGAACTTTTGCTGAAAAGTTCGGGTTCGGTTCCAGGGTCCAAAAATCCAAAAGTTCGGCATGAACCTGAACTTTACAGTTTGGGTTCGCTCAACCCTAACTACTATTCTTATTCTTGTTCAAGAAGATTTCTCTCATTGTTTTCCGCCACACATATACTTTGTATCCTCAGGCCATACTAGAATATACTTTTATGGTACTTGCACTGCTTTCATTTGAAAATTCAATAAAATCAGATCAAACTAAATGAGACATCTGAAAGTAAATAATGGAGTTTTAGAATTTTACATTTACAATTTTACTGATGCCCCTTTCTTGATACATACAGTACATTTATTGATTTATTGATTGTAGAAGACCAGAAGAAAATGCAAGGCACTTCACCTCACAATCCTCTATTCAATCAGTGCAGGTACATACTTGGAGGGATACAGGCAATATTAATCAAGGGCCATTTTTTTATGTTATGCAGTTGCTTCTACTTACCACTGAGCACTGGCCAGAGGATACAGTTGTTGTTCACAGGATCCCCTAGGTTTGCTGTGCTGCTGGCAATGCTAGACAGTTGTGAGTAGAGTGACAGTCACTTTTTCTTGGTAGAAATGTATTTTTCTTATTGATTATGGTGACACTGAATTTTCATTTTCCAGCAGAGATTATCACGATCTGTCCAGGGGAGGGAACCAAGACCAGTCAATGAAATCATAAAAGCAGAAGATGTTGTGACTACTAACCTTGTCTGCTTTTTGGCCCACTTAGTTTTCCATCTCCCCACTTCTGTGTAGCCACATTAGATGTGCTTTTGGATAATATTATTTAGCGGTTTCACATATGTTGAAGCACAGGAACCCACTGTTTCTGTGCCTACCTCTAATTATGTTGTCTAAACTAAACTCACCCTTTAGCTACACTGTGACCTATCTTCTGTTTGCTCCTCTGGTATTGCTGTTATCTGACCTTTGCTTATGACTTCTGGCTCATCCATCTTGTCTTCACCAGCTTATTCCTATAGTGCATTTTCCACCCATATGATACTATTCAGGAGACTGCCATCTAGAGAATACCCTGTATCAAAGACCATACCTCATTGAAAGAGCAAGAGACAAAGGTCCCTTTTGCCTACAATCATGGTTTTACATGGTCCATACATGTTCTCCTAGTTTTTCATCAACATGGAAATCCAACAGCAAATTGAAACATTGTATGTATCAATAGTACCTTTCTATGGCTCTTGTCTTTATAATAAGGTTATTAAACATAGCAAAATGTCACATTAGTTGCGATACTAGGAAATCGCTGGGCCATAGGAATCAAGCAAGCATGAGGACAACACAAGGCGCAGAACCACAACCAGGAGTCAAAGACGGCGCGTTTCGAGGTACATGACCCCTTTATCAAGTCTTTCAGTAACCAGCTGGACCAGAGACACGATCGCTGCTAGTTGGCATGTGCAGCATTTGCTGTACACAGTGTGTACAGCAAATGCTCCACGTGCCAAGTAGCAGCGATCGTGGCTCTGGTCCAGCTGGTTACTGAAAGACTTGATAAAGGGGTCATGTACCCCGAAAGTGTGTACAGTGAATGCTCCATGTGCCAACTAGCAGCAATCGTTTTCTTGGTCCAGCTGGTTACTGAAAGACTTGATAAAGGGGTCATGTACCCCGAAACACGTTGTCTTTGAATAAATCAGAATTTATTTGACTCTTGGTTGTGGTTCTGCGCGCTGTGTTGTCCTCATGCTTGCTTGATTCCTATGGTCCAGCGATTTCCTAGTACTACTACTTACCCGACCGGCGGCTTGGCTCCCACCCAAGGTTATCGGACAAATATGACTGCACAAACCAGTAATTTTATTCATTTGGCCTTCATTGTGGTTGCGCCCAAATAGGTGAGCAAACCATCTTCCCTAAGAGAGGGCATTGTTAATTGACGTACACACCCTATGAGCGCCTTTCTCTCCCTCTCTGCCATTATTTACATTAGTGGTGAAACAGCAATAGATCGGGAGTCACAATTCATTAATATTATTCACCACTTTATAGTTTTTAGTTACGATTGCAATTAAGAGGGTCCATAGACTGTACATTGAATATTCACTGGATTTACAATGTACTTGCCTGATCAATTTTACAGACGACATTATACAAAGCTCTGCCTTAATTTATCACAGTTCTGTTCCTATGGGAGAAGTGATGTTGATTTAGGACTCTCCCAGAGTACAAGCAGTATATCACTGCAGTCCATGTCTTTCCCTGGTTCTAGTAGACAGCTGAATGATTTAAACTGAAAGAATGAAGAGGATTGATCTGATCATTTTCTGCCAACATTATACCAACCAAAGGAAGGACCATTAACACACTGTGAGAATAGAGACGAGCAACACAGTCCCTAATGGATGTGAATGTAAATCTTTAGAGCTATGGTTCTTTCATAAAACATCCCTCTTGTTCCACTGTAATGAGCTAGTTATATTTCCTAAAGCAGTCGAGAATCCTTCATCCTCCTTCCTCCTGAGGGATTTTATGTGTCATCCATTATGTGTCCAGTGAAGAAAATGAAATTGCCATGAGAATCTACCAATCTTTCTTATATGTTTAAGTCTTTTTTGCCACCAGTACCCTAAGACTTAAACATATGGGTTTATAATAAATTTAGACACATTTTAGAGCTATTTCAGTTTCACTTGTACATTAAATATCAATATTTTTGCAAAACTGTGCTTAAATTATATCTGAACTGGTTGAGCAATGTGGTCCGTAAATACCGCACAGAAATTAATCTGAGGACTTTATTCCATCCAATACCTCCCATAACACATGAATTCTTTGACTACCCACAAGACCCTATTGACAAAATCTCACAAAGAAAAATGTTTCTATTGCTAATTTATTTAGCCCAGATGCACTTTGAGGGCCATTTTACATTTGCAAATTATTAGGGCAATTATCAAGAGCAAATCTTTCACAAAAAATATTTGTTCCTATTAATTGTCCTGTGTAACTGTGGTGCTGATCACCCAAAACGAGCTAAACAAATCATTTGTCACATGAGCCCAGGTATGTGCTGCTGAAATGATTCTATATGGCAATAAACAATCACAGTGATTATTGATCCCCTTACAGAAGGGATAATTTCTGTATGTAAGATCAGTAATTAATAGTGGATTCTCGATCATTGCCTTGAATATTAAGCCATGTAAATGGACCCTTAAAAGCAAGGATAGTTAGGTACCATACAAGAAAGCAAGTTATCTGTATGTTTTTGGAATATATGAAAAAAAAAAATTGCCTAGAAGAATTCTGCACAAGGAATAACATACAAACTCCATGCAGATGCTAGCTCTGAGCCACTATGCTGGTTCATTTTTTTTGGGCTAGGTCCACACATTCAGTTATTGATGCTGTTTTTTATCCAAAACATAATGTGTCAATCTCTTTATCCCTTTGTTAACCCTCTGCAATAGTCATCATGATGTAACTAGGACTGGATCAAGGTGTAAGCATAGGTATAGACACCATTATAGCCTCCATTGAGTGTGCATGTACCTGATGCACTTAAAATAAAGCTCTGACTTGAAACGTCTGTTAGGGTACTTTCAAACTAGCGTTTTTCTTTTCCGGCATAGAGTTCCGTCACAGGGGCTCTATACCGGAAAAGAACTGATCAGGCATATCCCCATGCATTCTGAATGGAGACTAATCAGGATGTCTTTAGTTCAGTAGTTTTGACTGATCAGGCAAAAGATAAAACCATAGCATGCTACAGTTTTATCTTCTGCGAAAAAAACTGAAGACTTGCCTGAATGCTGGATCCAGAATTTTTCCCCATAAAAATGTATTAGTGCCAGATCCAGCATTTAAAATACCGGAATACCGGATCCGTCCTTCCGGCCTGCGCATGCGCAGACCAGTAAAAATGTGAAAAAAGATACAAGACGGGTCCGTCTGTCTGCATGACAAGCGGAGAGACGGATCAGTTTTTGCAATGCATTTGTGAGACGGATCAGCATCCGGATCCGTCTCACAAATGCTTTCAGTCACAGTCAGATCGGCGGATCCGGCGGGCAGTTCAGACGAAGGAACTGCCTGCCGGATCACTCTGCCGCAAGTGTGAAAGTAGCCTTAGTGTTGGCCAAGCATGCTCTGCCGAAACACTAATTTTATATATTATATAATATCGTGATGCTCGACACATCGCTGTGTTCGGCCGAATACCACGTGTGCTCAAGCGCGATGCTCGAGTCTCTTCCCAGCACGTTTGTTGTCTGCTACGCAGCCAATAAACATGCAGGTAAGAACTGCCATTCACTGTAATGCTGTAGCCATGTTGGCTACTGGCATTACAGTGATTGGCTGGCCGGAATGTATCATCGGGTGCTATATAGCACCCGATGACACGTGTTTGGCTCAGTCTTAGGGTGAGCTGGAGAGCAGAAGGGAGAGAAAGTGTAGGGAGTGAAATAGGGATATTTTAGCTTTTATACTCGTTATAGACCCAAAAGTCATTTTAAGGACTATTGTGTGGCAGCATCATATATTTTTAGCGCAACCTGCGCTAAATTGCTAAAACTTGTTAGAGACTCAAAAGTCCTTTTAAGGACTATAGTTGTATCTGGCAGCAATATATATTTTTAGCACAACCTGCACTAAATAGCTTGCAATTGTTTGGCCGCTGCAGACAGCAACATTATCTGCGCTACATCTCCTGCCTAACCTGTGCGCAGCCTAAAAATATCTGTGACATCCAGTGTATTTTTTCCGTAGACAGTGTTCCCTGTGGACAGTTACATTACCTGCGCTACATCTCCTGTATAATGTTTGTGTATCTGAAATATCAGTGACATTCAGTCAAATTTTTTTGCTGCTGGTGGCAGCGACAATACCTGCGCTACATCTCCAGTATAACGTTAGAGCATCCAAAATATCAGTGACATTTAGTGTATTTTTTTTTTTGCCGCTGGTGACAGCGACATTATCTGCACTACATCTCCTGTGTAACAGTATGCGCAGCCTAAAAATATCTGTGATATCCAGTGTACTTTTTCTGTAGACACAGTTGTCAATAACTGAGGGTGTTGTTAGGTCAACAATTTAGGGGGATGACCAGAGTAAGAAAGTGGAAGAGGAGGTGCTGGACGATGAAGTCACTGACCCAACCTGGGCAGGTGGAAAGCTGAGCGAGGACAGCAGTACAAAGGGAGAGGGACCCGCAGCACCGCAACAGGCTGGAAGAGGGGTGGCAAAAGGGAGAAGGCGGGCCACACCAAACAGGCCCGCAATTGTTCCTCGGAGAACCCCCTTGTGGCAATCACCCTTTCCAGGAGGTAGATGTTCTGCAGTCTGGCTCTTTTTTAAAGAAAATGCAAACGATAAAAGAATTGTCATTTGCAACTTGTGCCGTACTAAAACGAGCAGGGGCATGAACACTAGCAACCTCACCACCACAAGCATGATTCGTCACATGGCATCAAAGCACCCTAATAGGTGGGCCAAATGCCTGGCTCCACAACCAGTGTCTGCGGGTCACACCACTGCCTCCTCTTCCCCTGTGTTACGTGCACCTGCGCAGCGTACAGGTGTCTATACCCCAGGCCTTTGAACAAAAGCGCAAATACCCAGCCACCCACCCACAGACCTGGAAATGTTGCCATTTAGGCTTGTGGAAACTGAGGCTTTCCGCAGCCTGATGGCGGCGGCTGTCCTGCGGTACTCTGTACCCAGCTGCCAATATTTTTCATGGTGTGGAGTTCCAGCCTTACACCAGCATGTGTCTCGTAACATTACCCATGCCCTGACCAATGCAGTTATTGGGAAGGTCCACTAAACCAGGGACAAATGGACAAGTGCTTTTGGCCAGGGACACTACATTTCCCTGACTGGGTGAACGTTGTGGAGGCTGGGAGCGAGTCATACCCTGGGATGGCACAGGTGCTACCAAAGCCAAGGATTGCGGGCCCTACTTTCAACAGGGTTTCCGCCGCCACCTACATTCATGGCTGTAACCCCCTCCTTCTCCTCCTTTGCCTCCTCCTCCACTTCCACATCTGAAAAATCATGTTGCAGCACCAGTCAGCCATCAGTCAGTAGATGGAAGCAGTGTAGCACTGCAGTGGGGAAGCTGCAACAGGCTGTGCTGAAGGTGACAAACAGCAACCTGCCACAGAGCAGTGCTTGCAATTGACAGCTCACCGACTGTTGTGCGACGTGAGCACGCACTGGAACTCCATGGTCCACATGTTGGCCAGGCTTTGTGAGCAGCAGAGGGCAGTAGTGAAACACCAGCTGCAACATGGTCTTCACCTTTCTAGTCCGCTTCAACTCTTCACAAAATGACGAGTGGGCATTGATGTCTGACCTCTGTGAGGTTTTACTCAACTTTGAGGAATCAACACAGATGGTGAGCGGCGATAACGCTATTATCAGCGTAACCATCCCACTTCTGTGTCTACTCAAACGCTTGCTGCTCACAATTAAGGATGATGCTTTGCATGTGGAAGAGGTGGAAATGGGGGAAGAAAGTACACAGGCTGATAGCCAGACAACCCTTAGTTCGTCTTCTCAGTGCGAATTGGATGATGAGGAGGAGGAGGAAGAGGAGCAGGAGACGGTTGCCTCCACTACAGAGGGTATAACCCGTGGAAGTTTTATTCTATGTGTTCAGTGTGGATGGGTAGGAGAGGAGGAAGAGGATGAGGAGATTGAGAGTCATCCTCCTGATGAGGACAGCAAAGTCTTGTCTGTTGGGACTCTGGCCCACATGGCTGACTTTATGTTAGCTGCCTTTCCCGTGACCTTCACGTTGTACGCATTTTGGCGCATTCCTTCTGTGAGATTTCCTCTAAATTCGAAACATGTAGGAGCACATTTATTAAGACTGGCGTTTTAGACACCGGTCTTAATAAAGCCCCATAGCTGGCAGTGGATCAGCTGAAGTTATGAAGAGGCGCAGGCCTCTCCAAAACTTTGGCGCATCCTGCGCTAGTTCTATAGGTAGGACAGCTTCTGAGCTGTCTTACATTTAGATCATTTTCTACACCTAAAACAGGCATAGAAAATGATGAATGAGATGGGCCTGCCAGCCCTTCCCCGCCCACGCCACACCCACAATTTTATACCTGGTGTCAGTAGGGAAAAGTTGCGTCGCCGTATGCGCCAGAAATACACCTTATTTAGGCGGATTTCAGATTAACAAATAACCCCTGTAATGCTTAATTTAGCCTTTGTTGGCGCTGCAGAAGTACAGTATTAAAAATGTATCAGTTTATTGCCAGGAAACCTTTCTAAAGTGGACAACCCTTAAAAGCATGGCAAGCTGCATGTGTGTCTGCCTGCAAAAAGAAATGTGTCAACAATGATAATGATCACATTTTTGTATTTTAATCGTAAAATAAACGGTATGCTATGGATGGGTAATCTGCATGAGGAATGAATGATCGGTGTAAATAGTTTCTAGTTGTAGTGATTGACAGACTAAGCATGTAACTTGAATTGTCTGATAGCTGAGGAAAGAGAATTAAGTGAGATCTTGCTTAAAAACGCATTCTTCACTTAAAGCCTCCACAACTTTATCCGTCATTCTAAATGTGTTTTGATAGCTTTCTTAGCAGCCTTTGCTGTTTAGATAGCAGTGTCTTAATATCCCGTCTGCAGGGACATCCAAAGTGAAATCTTGTGTCAATTTCTCTGCCACGTTCAGTGTGTTTAAAGCACTGTCCGTGTTTCTGCAAAGCCTCTTCCTCTTATGGATTATTCATTATGCTCTCCATGGGGGAAGCTAGAAAACTGCAGAATCAGTGCATTACGTGTTTGATTAAGGCTCAAATTCTCCCCAAATGCTCCTAGACCAAACAGCGCTCATCCAATTAGCAAACAACAGGCCTCACTTATAACAGAAATTTGATTTTTTAAGTTGAAGGCCAGAAGAAAAATATAAATTATTTGCTTTGGAAACAACATGAAATTCACTTACTAGCCTCAACTCTATAGATCATGAAATTCTGCGTGAGATAAATACACAATTTTCAGCACAAATAGTAGTTCAAAATAGCCTGAATATTGGTATGAAACAATAGATTTGAAAATCGTTGCCATTGTGCTCTTTAGCTGAGCCATGCCACTTAGCCACAATATATAAGACGGAACACCTGTGAAAAATGCTTAGATAACATATTGATTGTTACAATGGTGGTCGTCATTGCTCCGGGAGCTAAGGCACTGGCTTCTTGTGGGATGTCCCTACTTGCTTGCACGACCCGCTCTAAGCAGCAGCCCACAACTGGTCGACAGTTCCTTCCTGAAAAAGTGCAGGGGTCTATACAGGAGAAAAGACCAGGAGAAAAAAATAAATAAAAAATAGTGACAGATTGGCAAGCACAAAAATAGGAATACAGCGGAAGCAACAAGCCGGTCAGACCGGTCAAAACTAAACCAAATCAAGAAACATAAATCAGAGTCTAAACCGCGCCAAAGTCAATACCAGGAGAAGACAAATCAAATACAATACCAACCAGGGAGAAACATCAAGGTCCAAATCGTCAAGCTATAATCAAGGCCAGGGTCCAAATAAGAGGTTAAGAATCCCGTGTGGTTCAGGTTTGCCCACATTTTCAAAAAGTTTGGTTCAGACCCGAATTGGCACGGGCCAAAACAAATTGGCTCCAATTGCCCTGAAAATAGGTATAAAAAACCCTTTAGTCTCCTTGGACTTTAAAAAAAATATTATCCCTTTTTGTTCATAGTAAAGCATGTCTGAGTAACATTGACATACCTAGCACATTTGACAGTGTTAACAAACAGCATGTTTAAATATGAGTTATGCTTTTTAATATTCCAAAGCTTCCAAAAATTGTCTCTTATTGGGGCAGGTGATGTTTAAACACCCACAGTGTTATAGGATAAATCATTTATTAAAAAAAAGTGGCTTGTTAGGGGACCAAGCGTTCAAGAATTATGACTTGACAAGGTCAGAATGCCTGCCCATAGGACATGCACAAGTGTTAGTTGTCAGAAGCCACTTGCTCATGAATGAGCCTATAAACATTCTCCAATTCTCCCTTTTAATTGAAAGCAACAGTACTGCAGTCTAGATGTGGAAAGGGTATGGTAGTAAGAGGCATGTAGCCACGTGGCAGAAGCAGCATAGCATGAAACATACAAGGCAGCTGTCTATAAGTGGTGATAGTAGTAGTAGCAGTAGTAGTAATAATAGTAGTGGTAGTAGTGGCAGATGTGTATTCTTAATAGTGGTGGCAGTAAGGGATTAGCACAGAGGAGCAACAGCTGATAGGGTGCATCAGCAGCAGCCATATGGTACATACGGAATATGATGAAGGCAGCAGCAGCCAGACGTAACACGATGATACAAAGGCAGAGGCAGTGGCATAATGGAGGCAGCCGCAGCAGACTTACGGAACATGATGGTAAGCAGGCAGCAGCAGTATAAAAAGACAGCAGAAGCCGTACAGAACATGATAGAAGGCAGGCCGCAACCAGGGCCAGCCTTAGAGCTGTGCGACCTGAGCGATCTCACAGGGTGCAATTCCATGCTCTCCTGAAGGGGGCGCCAGACCAGTCGCTCCTCACTTTATCCCTTGCCATCCCTTTCATGGCTCACGTTGTACAGGGAGCCATCAGAAGCTCTTATTAGAAAGTTGTGACGGCTCTTGTGCTCCCCTTCCTACCTATTGTGCTGGGAGGCAGTAACTGCTTCCTCCCATGGGCTTATTGAGGGCAGTGCTGAGAGCTTCTGGGAGACCTGCTGTGCTGTGCTATAGATGAACTGGTGTTGTTCCCGACATGCTGCCCCTCCCCCTTCTGTACACAGATTAAGAGAAGTCATTTAAGAGGCTGCTGAGTGGTAAGTGGCCTGTCCTGTGTCTCTGTCTATCTATCATGAATCCAGCAAAGGAGGCAATATGGACAATCACAATACATTAGTAAGTGTCTTGTATTAAAAGGGTTATCCCATCTTAGACAATGGGGGCATAGCACTAGGATATGCCCCCATTGTCTGATAGGTGCGGGTCCCACCTCTGGGACCCACTCCTACAAGGAGGACGGAGCCAGGGAGAGTTGTGGCTGGAGAACCCCGGGTTTCCCGGAGTTGAATCCTCTTTAGGAGACGATCCTGGTGCTTGCTGGACTTTCTTGGACGCCCTGAAGCCTTATTAACAAGAATTGAACCTCTTTCCTTGAAGTTCTTGATGATCCTATAAATTGTTGATTGAGGTGCAATTTTAGTAGCCACAATATCCTTGCCTGTGAAGCCATGATGGCTGCACACGTTTCTTTGCAGGTCACCATGGTTAACAATGGAAGAACAATGATTTCAAGCATCAACCTCCTTTTAACAGGTCAAGTCTACCATTTTAACCCAATCAGCCTGACATAATGATCTCCAGCCTTGTGCTCGTCAACATTCTCACCTGAGTTAACAAGACGATTACTGAAATGATCTCAGCAGGTCCTTTAATGACGGCAATGAAATATCTTGGCAAAAGACAACTTTTCCAATTTTTTTATACAAAGTTGGCATTTGACCAATATATTTTTCTCACCCAGCATGGGTATATGTAAAATGACACCTCAAAACACATTCCCCAACTTCTCCTGAATACGGCGATACCAGATGTGTGACATTTTTTTGCAGCCTAGGTGGGCAAAGGGACCCACATTCCAAAGTGCACCTTTCGGATTTCGCAGGCCATTTTTTACACATTTTGATTGCAAAGTTCTTCTCACACATTTGGGCCCCTAAATTGCCAGGGCAGTATAACTACGCCACAAGTGACCCCATTTTGGAAAGAAGACACCTCAAGGTATTCCGTGAGGGGCATGGCGAGTTCCTAGATTTTTTTATTTTTTGTCAAAAGTTAGTGGAATATGAGACTTTGTAAGGAAAAAAGAAAAAAAAAGAAAAATCATCATGTTCCGCTAACTTGTGACAAAAAATAAAATATTCTAGGAACTCTCCGTGCCCCTCACGGAATACCTTGGGGTGTCTTCTTTCCAAAATGGGGTCACTTGTGGCGTAGTTATACTGCCCTGGCAATTTAGGGGCCCATATGTGTGAGAAGTACCTTGCAATCAAAATCTGTAAAAAAAATGGCCTGCGAAATCCGAAAGGTGCACTTTGGAATGTGTGCCCCTTTGCCCACCTTGGCTGCAAAAAAGTGTCACACATCTGGTATCGCCGTACTCAGGAGAAGTTGGGGAATGTGTTTTGTGGTGTCATTTTACATATACCCATGCTGGGTGAGAGAAATATCTTGGCAAAAGATAACTTTTCCCATTTTTTTATACAAAGTTGGCATTTGACCAAGATATTTTTCTCACCCAGCATGGGTATATGTAAAATGACACCCCAAAACACATTGCCCAACTTCTCCTGAGTATGGCGATACCAGATGTGTGACACTTTTTTGCAGCCTAGATGCGCAAAGGTGCCCAAATTCCTTTTAGGAGGCCATTTTTAGACATTTGGATCCCAGACTTCTTCTCACACTTTCGGGCCCCTAAAAAGCCAGGGCAGTATAAATACCCCACATGTGACCCCACATTGGAAAGAAGACACCCCAAGGTATTCAATGAGGGGCATGGTGAGTTCATCGAATTTTTTTTTTTTTGCATAAGTTAGCGGAAATTGATTTTTTTTGTTTTTTTCTCACAAAGTCTCACTTTCCGCTAACTTAGGACAAAAATTTCAATCTTTCATGGACTCAATATGCCCCTCACAGAATACCTTGGGGTGTCTTCTTTCCGAAATGGGGTCACATGTGGGGTATTTATACTGCCCTGGCTTTTTAGGGGCCCTAAAGCGTGAGAAGAAGTCTGGAATATAAATGTCTAAAAATGTTTACGCATTTGGATTCCGTGAGGGGTATGGTGAGTTCATGTGAGATTTTATTTTTTGACACAAGTTAGTGGAATATGAGACTTTGTAAGAAAAAACAAACAAAAAAATGTATATATTTCCGCTAACTTGGGCCAAAAAAATGTCTGAATGGAGCCTTACAGGGGGGGGGGGGTGATCAATGACAGGGGGGTGATCAATGACAGGGGGGTGATCACCCATATAGACTCCCTGATCACCCCCCTGTCATTGATCACCCCCCTGGTAAGGCTCCATTCAGATGTCCGTATGATTTTTACGGATACATGGATCGGATCCGCAAAACACATGCGGACGTCTGAATGGAGCCTTACAGGGGGGTGATCAATGACAGGGGGTGATCAGGGAGTGTATATGGGTGATCACCCCCCTGTCATTGATCACCCCCCTGTACGGCTCCATTCCGACGTCCGTATGATTTTTATGGATCCATGGATACATGGATCGGATCCGCAAAACACATGCAGACGTCTGAATGGAGCCTTACAGGGGGGGTGATCAATGACAGGGGGTGATCAGGGAGTGTATATGGGTGATCACCCCCCTGTCATTGATCACCCCCCTGTAAGGCTCCATTCAGACGTCCGTATGATTTTTAAGGATCCATGGATACATGGATCGGATCCGCAAAACACATGCAGACGTCTGAATGGAGCCTTACAGGGGGGTGATCAATGACAGGGGGTGATCAGGGAGTGTATATGGGTGATCACCCCCCTGTCATTGATCACCCCCCTGTAAGGCTCCATTCAGACGTCCGTATGATTTTTATGGATCCATGGATACATGGATCGGATCCGCAAAACACATGCAGACGTCTGAATGGAGCCTTACAGGGGGGGTGATCAATGACAGGGGGTGATCAGGGAGTGTATATGGGTTATCACCCCCCTGTCATTGATCACCCCCCTGTAAGGCTCCATTCAGACGTCCGTATGATTTTTAAGGATCCATGGATACATGGATCGGATCCGCAAAACACATGCGGACGTCTGAATGGAGCCTTACAGGGGGGTGATCAATGACAGGGGGGTGATCAATGACAGGGGGTGATCAGGGAGTGTATATTGGTGATCACCCGCCTGTCATTGATCACCCCCCTGTAAGGCTCCATTCAGATGTCCGCATGTGTTTTGCGGATCCGATCCATGTATCCATGGATCCGTAAAAATCATACGGACGTCTCAATGGAGCCTTACAGGGGGGTGATCAATGACAGGGGGGTGATCAATGACAGGGAAGTGATCAGGGAATCTATATGGGTGATCACCCGCCTGTCATTGATCACCCCCCTGTAAGGCTCCATTCAGACGTCCGTATGTGTTTTGCGGATCCGATCCATGTATCCGTGGATCCGTAAAAATCATACGGACGTCTGAACGGAGCCTGACAGGGGGGTAATCAATGACAGGGGGTGATCAATGACAGGGGGGTGATCATGGGTGATCAGGGGTTCATAAGGGGTTAATAAGTGACGGGGGGGGTGTAGTGTAATGTGGTGTTTGGTGCGACTTTACTGACCTACCTGTCTCCTCTGGTGGTCGATCCTAACAAAAGGGACCACCAGAGGACCAGGTAGCAGGTATATTAGATGCTGTTATCAAAACAGCGTCTAATATACCTGTTAGGGGTTAAAAAAATCTGATCTCCAGCCTGCCAGAGAGCGATCGCCGCTGGCAGGCTGGAGATCCACTCGCTTACCTTCTGTTCCTGTGAGCGCGCGCGCCTGTGTGCACGCGTTCACAGGAAATCTCGGCCTTCGCGAGATGACGCGTATATGCGTCACTGTGCGCAGGGCTGCCGCCTCCGGACCGCACATCTGCGTTAGGCGGTCCGGAGGCGGTTAATATATGAAAATGTGCCACTAGGAGCAACAGGGGCGTTGCAGTTACACCTAGAGGCTCTGCTCTCTCTACAACTGACGCACCCTCTGCACTTTAACAGGGCCAGGCGTGATAACATTTACACTGCTTGGTCCCGATGCAGAGGATGTGGCAGTTGCAGACAGAGCTGAGCCTCTAAGTATAATGACAATGCCCCCGTTGCTCCTAGAGGCTTATTTGCATATATTAAAACATAATTTTTCTCAGCAATGCAAACACATATGAACATTAGTGTTGGGCGCAAATATTCGAATAGCGAATATGAATCACAAATATCAGCACTTCCGGAATTTGCAAATATTTAGAATATAGTGATATATTCGTAATTTCGAATATTCTAGATTTTTTTTTTTTCATCAGTAACCTCCCTTCTTGCTTGTGGGCCAATGAGAAGGCTGCAATGTATTTGTCTGAGCTTAGCAACATCCCTAGCAACCAATAGGAAAGTTGCCTAACGCTTACTATATAAGAACCTCCCCAGCAGCCCTTGTATGCAGTATTTTGCAGATCGGAGAGAGATAGCAGTGTTATTGCTTAGCTCTGTGCTTTCCTGTATCATTACATTTATAATTACATTAAATTTGCGAATATATGACGAATATTCTACCAAATATTTGCGAAATATCGCAAATTCAAATATTGCCCCTGCCGCTCATCACTAATGAACATGCGATCAACCCAAATGGTTTCAGCTGCCAAACGCACATGTAACAGGTCAGCCAGTTTCATAGGTACAAATCTGCTGACAGATATGCTTTAATACGCTGTAGATTTTTCTTGCAGAGATTCACACACAAAATCCACAACAAATGAACTGTGTGCAGGTGGACTTAAAGGAGTTTTACAAGCCTCAAGACCTGCCCTCTGGCCATTAATATGAGATTGTTGGGGTCAAACTCCCAGAACCCCACTGATCAGCTGTCTGAAGGGACGCAGCACTTGGAGGAGTGGGACAGCTTCTTCATACTATAGCAAATACAGTCTAGTGGTTTTGCCTGGTATTGCAGTTTATCCCATTTAATAGGTATGACCTACACAAAGGCCATGGTGTAATTGACCTAGGAAAAGGGGCTTCTAATTGGCAAGCAAGCCAGTAGCTGGACCACCACCAATCAGTTATTGATGACGTATCCTGAGGATAGCTCTTTGATATTTAAAGCACAGCGTTCTCTCTATTCATTGCTATGGGGCATCCAAAAATAACCGAACCAGCGCTCAGCTATTTTGGATGTGCTAGAGTGGTGACTGGAGGGGTGGCTGCGCATGTACGGCTTGTTAGCCATTTAATATAAAGCCCTGTTCTTAAAATAGGAGTGAAAGCCACATCTTTTGGACATTTATTGCATATAATAACAATATGCTGTAAATATCCTAGATGAAATACCCTTTTTGGCAGGGTTAAAAATCAAATTTTTGCCGTATGTTTAAGGTATAAAAAAAAGGATGCCATTCCGTATATGTTTTTTTTTTACAATGGAACTCTCAGAGGCATCCACTTGTCTGTGTGTCTGGGGGGGGATCAAAAATACTTCTCACACAGGGTGCCATATAGTCTAATGCTGGCCCTAGCCGCAGCAGTGGCATGATGGCAGCAGCAGCATGATGGAGACAGCAGAAGCATTCTGGAACGTGATGGTAGGCAGGCAACCTGATGGTAGGCAGGACAGCAGGCAGTCAGACAGCAACAGTGGCAAGATGAGGAACCATCAGCAAGGCCACATCTATTCATCAGCCTCTGCCAGAGGATTGTGAAAATTCTTCTGAAGCCAGGCTTGGTTCATTTTTACAAAAGCAATATATTGGACACAGGCGGAGGACAATTTGGTCCATTTGGGTGTCACAACACCCCCTGTAACACTGAAAATCCTCTCTGAGATGACGCTAGAGACTGAGCAAAAAAGAAGGTGTCTGTGGAGAAGGCAGATAAATACCTGCTGTGAGAGTTGTTTCAATGATATAATGGGTGAGCAGTCAGGGGATCAAAAGACCTGGCCATGTTGCTGGGGTGCTGCCTCACAAGGTGTTAGCACTCCTGGTCCCATGCTGCTATTAGAGATGAGAGAGTTTCCGTGGAGGAAGCAAAAAAGTGAATGTTGTGGGAGCTATCCAAATGAAACCATGGGTAAGAGAGGTTGATGGGTCAAAAGGACCTAGTCATGTTACTGAGGTTCTGCTTCGCTGAGTGTGAGCACTCCTGGTCCCACGCTGTTGATGATGGGAGAGTGTCCATGGGAGAGGTGGATATGTACCTGCTGTAGGAGCCGTCCCGATAATATTGTGAGTGAGGGGGATTGGGGGAGGGGGGTCAAAAGGACCTGGCCATGTTGCTGGGGTGCTACCTTACCACAAAAAAATATTGACTCTGTGAGCCCTGAAAGACATGTACTGCCCCTGCTTGTAACAGCTGCTCCAGTTGGCCACCGTGGAATGCAGCTTACCGCACAGCGAAACTCGTACAAGGCACTACTACAATGGTATGGCAGCGACTTGCCAGTAAAGTGGTCAGATGGGGATTCAGCTTGTAGACAAGGTAACTGGTAGGTAGTTTTTTCATGGCCAAACATTCCGTTATAGATGTCTCACCATAGAGCAAAGGACCAGGAGTAGTCTTATCAGGAGACAAAGAAGGTGATAATGATGATTAGAGATGAGCAAAGTTTGAAAAATATGGTTTGGTTGTTTCGCTGAACTTCGTCAAGAAATCTGCTTCATTACGAATTACTTTGTCATATATCACTTTTCATTGTAAAAAGCAGGTGCAATGATGGAGAGCAGCGATAACACTGCCCCCAGTCATTTAACTCCTCAGATGCCAAATTCAACGCTCATCACGGCATATGAGACTCACACTCAGGTGCTCAGAGGGGTAATCTGGAGATTGAAAAAATATATTATTCTTACCTCATCCATTTTATTGCTGACAGGTCATCCGCTCCCGTCTTGATTGAAGAAAATCCACCAAAGGACCTGTGGCAAGCATGAAGACATCACCACATAATCACACTGGTCAGCGTGTGACCAGCGTGATCTTGTGGTGACATATTCACACTCTCCGCGATCAAGTAGTGGGAGGGTAGTATAATATTTTCAGCCACCATTATAGGAAAAATGAATTTGTTACCACGAAGTGTGAGAAAATTTGTATTCGTGGCGAATCAAATTTTTCCTAAACTTCGGAACAAATTCAACTTTGGATGCTTTGATTCACTCAACATTAATTGTGATGATGACAAGGACACTGTATTTCTTGGGGATGCAAGGTCCAACAAAGAGGACCAGGAGAAGGAGGACAGACTTGTTCTGGTTAGGAATGCTGACCAGTTGTATTTTCCCAAAAGATGTGGTGGTGCTGCCTCATGTGCTGCAATAGATCTCACTTAAATATAACTGTGTTGGAATGCTCACGGCTTATTTTAATCCTGCAGATTTTGCACACGGTTGTGGTTTGGTGTCCCAGCCTTATGGAGGAAAAAAAGTTGCTTGCACAGAGCTAGAGGCAGCTGAGCTTGGCTTAGCTCTGCCACAGTGTCAGCGGCATCACCATATCCCAAATCAGACGTGGCCCTAGCTGTTCTTTGGGAGATATGTCGCCTCTGCTCTTTATTTCTGCCACTGCCAACATCACCCTCCTCCTCTGATGTTGCCTCCTCCTCAGCAACCCTATCAGCCTCCCAGGTCCTATCCAGCACACAATCGTCATTGGAGTCTCCATCCTCCCTGACACTTTTATCAGACTGTGAGATATCATGGTGGGTTCCTGGGCCCCCCTTATCTGCTCTGCATTTTCCACTACTATCACTGTTGCTGCCCTCATCTCCGATGCCATGGCTACCGGTGCCACTATTTCCAACACCATCAACACAGGTATTCATTGGGTCCCCAGCCTACTCCCCAAACTCCTCCTCAGTGCAGCCTAAATGGTGATGGCTCTTACACAAGTCATCAACAGGGAGACTTGACTATTTGCTATAGGGTGTGATCGGGTTATCTTGCCACTTCTTAGGAAAAAGGAAGGCATCCCACTAGTAAGGGGCAGTGAAGATAGAGAGAACTCCACTGAAAACCTTCTTTGGGTATACACAGAGGAGGAGCAGAAGGAACGCTGTAACCCCTGCCTCCATGGTATAGTGTCAGACTCTGAAGTCACCTCCATGTCTTCCTGCTGCAATTGACAGGAGGACTGAGCCATCCAATCCACAATCTCATCCTCGTTCTCTTAAATCATTATGTTGCGCCTTTCTGAAGCCAGCAAGCCAGCAGGGCCCATTGCTACTACTACTGCGGCCCACTGCTACTACTACTACTTCTGTCTGTATAGCTGATGCTGGTACTATTTATGTGTTTTGGAACCCTTCTGCATCCCTGACATTGTTGGGCTTAAATGTACACAGTCAAAGTATGAAACAGATTGGAAATCTGCTATAGATCTCAATGTTAAACTGTTGCAGAAAACCCTCATAGTAGTTTCTTAGGTATTAGGTATTCATATACAGCAGAAATATTATTTTATATTTTTTTTGTAATTATAAAAAAATGTATGGCACAAAATAAATATGTAATTACAAAAAATAATATATATATATATATATATATATATATATATATATATACAGTCTTGGCCAAAAGTTTTGAGAATTAAATAAATATTGGAAATTGGAAAAGTTGCTGCCTAAGTTTTTAAAATAGCAATTTGCATATACTCCAGAATGTTATGAAGAGTGATCAGATGAATTGCATAGTCCTTCTTTGCCATGAATATGAACTTAATCCCCCCAAAAACCTTTCCACTGCATTTCATTGCTGTCATTAAAGGACCTGCTGAGATTATTTCAGTAATCGTCTTGTTAACTCAAGTGAGAATGTTGACGAGCACAAGGCTGGAGATCATTATGTCAGGCTGATTGGGTTAAAATGGCAGACTTGACCTGTTAAAAGGAAGGTGATGCTTGAAATCATTGTTCTTTCATTGTTAACCATGGTGACCTGCAAAGAAACACGTGCAGCCATCATTGCATTGCATAAAATGGCTTCAAAGGCAAGGATATTGTGGCTACTAAGAATTCACCTCAATCAACAATTTATAGGATCATCAAGAACTTCAAGGAAAGAGGTTCAATTCTTGTTAAGAAGGCTTCAGGGCGTCCAAGAAAGTCAGCAAGCGCCAGGATCGTCTCCTAAAGAGGATTCAGCTGTGGGATCGGAGTGCCACCAGTGCAGAGCTTGCTCAGGAATGGCAGCAGGCAGGTGTGAGCTCATCTGCACGCACAGTGAGGCAAAGACTTTTGGAAGATGGCCTGGTTTCAAGAAGGGCAGCAAAGAAGCCACTTCTCTCCAAAAAAAACATCAGAGACAGATTGATCTTCTGCAGAAAATATGTTGAATGGACTGCTGAGGACTGGGGCAAAGTCATATCCTCCGATGAAGCCTCTTTCCGATTGTTTGGGGCATCAGGAAAAAGGCTTGTCTGGAGAAGAAAAGGTGAGCTCTACCATCAGTCCTGTGTCATGCCAACAGTAAAGCATCCTGAGACCATTCATGTGTGGGGTTACTTCTCATCCAAGGGAGTGGGCTCACGCACAATTTTGCCCCAAAACACAGCCATGAATAAAGAATGGTACCAAAACACCCTCCAACAGTAACTTTTCCAACAATCCAACAACAGTTTGGTGTAGAACAATGCATTTTCCAGCACGATGGAGCACCGTGCCATAAGGCAAAAGTGATAACTAAGTGGCTCGGGGACCAAAACGTTGACATTTCTGGTCCATGGCCTGGAAACTCCCCAGATCTTAATCCCATTGAGAACTTGTGGCCAATCCTCAAGAGGCGGGTGGACAAACAAAAACCCACTAATTCTGACAAACTCCAAGAAGTTATTATGAAAGAATGGGTTGCTATTAGTCAGGAATTGGCCCAGAAGTTGATTGAGAGCATGCCAGTCGAATTGCAGAGGTCCTGAAAAAGAAGGGCCGATTGTCGATAAAAGCCTTTGAAACATATGAAGTGCGTGTAATTATATTTCACTACATCACAGAAACAACTGAAACAAAGATCTAAAAGCAGTTTAGCAGCAAACTTTGTGAAAACGAATATTTGTGTCATTCTCAAAACTTTTGGCCACGACTTTTGCTGAGTACAGCTCTGGATAATCAGTAGGTTGATTTTGTGATCTATATTCTGACAATGAGTGGACATCCAATATCACAGACTTCACCAATGTCACCTTTTTAGATACAATAGATCATATCTAGAACATAGCAGAAGATAATTTTTTTAGCTACCTTGATTTTCTATTAAAATACTTCAAGTGAATTTACTTTATACTGTATGTTGAGATATGTACATTACAGTTATCTTGCAGGAGGCTAGCACAGGAAAAGTAGCCTATGTAGGGATAGGTGGAAGAATCAAGACATGGACACCTATACCCCTCCTTCATATATAATACACTTATACGTATACCACGCCAGTGTCACCCCCGCTTTACAGTCCGCCTACCGCAGTAACATTTTGATGTCATTTTTAGTATTCTAGTCACTCACCTCGTACAGCTTTTGCTTTGTGTTCTATCCAGGAAATAGGCTTTTGATTAATAAGTCATTATGATGAATCCTGCTACAGTAGACACCAGCATGTTATAGGGTTATAGGTGCTGCCATGTTGATTTTGCTAGCCTGCAGCCATATCTAAGAACTTTATGTATCTATGATATGTATCGTATCTCTCTGTCTTTCTGTTTGTCTGCCTGTCTATGCAAAAAAACAAAGACCAGCACCTCCAAAAATGTGAAAACGGTGCACATTATCATGGCTGCAGTGTAAAAGCAAACAAGGACTACAAGTAGCCGCACACTGCTATGTGCAAAAACACATGCAAATACTGTCCCCAACCTTTCTTGGACCACATAACACATTCATGCACAACAATTTTCCAGCGATCTGGGGGAGGGAGGCTTGTAGTGTAGCATGGTATAGACAATGGCGTGTGGCATGTATATAAATATCCAGTAGCATATACGCAGGGCACTGTTATATCACATCTAAAGCACAGATATGGCCAGATATTTGTCAGATCGTGCTAAAACTGACAATAGTTGGTAAGACAATCATAGGCTGAGTTCACATCACCGTTTAGCTTTCCGTTCTTCTGATCCTTCAGAAGAAGTGAGAGAGAAAGAAAAAACAAGATCCTGTAAAAAACGAATCCTGTTGCAATCTTATGCATACGTGATACAACAGGATCAGTTTTTTTTTTTACAAATTATAAAGTTATGGCTCCAAGAAGGCAGGGAGTAAAAAAATGAAAAAGGATAATTGCTCCATCATGAAGAGGTTAAAAAGCATAACAATTCGAACAGTGTAGTTTATTTTTAAAAAGGCTATTTATTACCACTGGCTACCATCTGTTTACCCATAGCTATACAGTATATGTTTATGTTGAGTGTTTATCTTGAGGTCAAAAGGTTTTTTTGACCATCCAAATTGCATCACAAACGTCAGTGAAATGATAGGATCATCTGAAGGCTGGATTCATGTGGTCTTTCCATACTGCACATCTTACTATCAACAAAAAAACAAAACGCTCTGGAAAAGCATACCCAGAGACCTTCTCAATGTAATTTTTATGAAAAAATGTCATTAAGCTGAGAAAAGAACCTACAGAGAGAAACTATAATGGAAACAATTGCACTTCTTCCATATTTTGGACCAATGTCTGGTTTTAAATTGCAATTACTAACCAAGATACTGCTGTGTAAACTTGGTCTTACATTTTGCAACAAGGAACATTTAAAGAAATGAAAGGGAGCAAACATATCACTACTGTTAGGGCAGCTGTCTATGACCACTGTCGTTCCTCTCCTGTTGGTAGAGATTGCTTCCACAATAGCTGCCTCCATAGCTCCAGGACTCCAACAGTCTGGTCCCATCAGCATCCCTCTCTCTGCCCCAGGGTTGGCAGAGCAATATGGCCTCCCATGGAGACTGAGGCCTGCTTCTTGTCAGCAATACCTCTCACTGTCCATAGAATGCATGCACTCTCTTGTGCACACACAATCTCTCTCTCTCCAGCTCTTAACCATCCCAGGACTGCCGCACGCAGGATTGAGTCGGCCCTGTAATTCCTCCTAGAAGCGCCAGCGTGTCATCTCACGAGAGGCGAGATTTCCTGTGAACGCGCGCACACGGGAGTGCGCGTTCACAGGAACCGAAGGTAAACCAGTGGATCTACAGCCTGCCAGCGGCGATTATTCGCTGGCAAGCTGTAGATATGATTTTTAACCCCTGAAAGGTATATCAGGCGCTGTTTTGTTAACAGCGACTAATATACCTGCTACCTGGTCCTCTGGTGGTCCCTTTTGCTTGGATCGACCACCAGAGGACACAGGCAGCACTGTAATAAGTAGCACCAAGCACCGCACTACACTACACCCCCCCTGTCACTTATTAACCCCTTATTAACCCCTAGTCACCCCCCTGTCATTGATCACCCCCATGTAAGGCTCCATTCAGACGACTGTATGTGTTTTGCGGATCCGTGGATCCATGGATCCACAAAACACGGACACTGCAGTTCTGCAAAACACGGACACCGGCAATGTGCTTTCCGCATTTTGCGGATCCGCACATTGCCAGAACTATATAGAAAATGCCTTTTCTTGTCCGCAATTGTGGACAAGAATAGGACATGTTTTTTAGGCTCTACAAAAAACGCAGTGTTCGCCCGATCAGGCCTGATCTTGTGCACACACTTGCGTTCAGTCCACCCCACCGCAGTGACAGAATTTTTTGTTTTCTGATCACTGCAAAAACACCGTAAAATTGCTGCGGCGCTATAAAGATCACTTTTGAGGGGCATGGCGAGTTCATAAAAGTTTTTTTTTTTTTTTTGCCACAAGTTAGCAGAATTTTTGTGTTTGTTTTTTTTTGTTTTTTTCTTACAAAGTCTCATATTCCACTAACTTGTGACAAAAAATAAAATCTCACAGGAACTCACCATACCCATCACGGAATCCAAATGCGTAAAATTTTTAGACATATATATTCCAGACTTTTTCTCACGCTTTAGGGCCCCTAAAATGCCAGGGCAGTATAAATACCCCACAAGTGACCCCATTTTGGAAAGAAGACACCCCAAGGTATTCCATGAGGGGCATGGCGAGTTCCTAGAATATTTTTTTTTTTTTGGCACAAGTTAGCGGAAAATGATTTTGTAAGAGAAAAAAAACAAAAAACATTTTCCGCTAACTTGTGCCAAAAAAATAAAAATATTCTAGGAACTCGCCATGCCCCTCACGGAATACCTTGGGGTGTCTTCTTTCCAAAATGGGGTCACTTGTGGGGTATTTATACTGCCCTGGCATTTTAGGGGCCCTAAAGCGTGAGAAGAAGTCTGGAATCCAAATGCCTAAAAATGCCCTCCTAAAAGGTACTCATTGGAATTTAGGCCCCTTTGCGCACCTAGGCTGCAAAAACGTCTCACACATGTGGTATCGCCGTACTCAGGAGAAGTAGCACAATGTGTTTTGGGGTGTCTTTTTACATATACCCATGCTGGGTGAGAGAAATATCTCTCTAAAAGACAACTTTTACCATTTTTTTTTATACAAAGTTGTCATTTGACAGAGATATTTCTCTCACCCAGCATGGGTATATGTAAAAATACACCCTAAAACACATTGCCCTACTGAGTACAGCGATACCACATGTGTGACACTTTTTTGCAACCTAGGTGCGTAAAGGGGCCGAAAGTCCAACGGGTACCTTTAGGCTTTGCAGGGTTGCTCACAATTTAGCCCCGTCCAAAATGCCAGAACAGTAAACACACCCCACAAATGACCCCATTTCGGAAGGTAGACACCCCAAGGTATTCACTGAGGGGCATGTTGAATCCATGAAAGATTTTACTTTTTGTCACAAGTTAGCGGAAAGGGAGACTTTGTGAGAGAAAACAAAAAAAGATCAATTTCCGCTTGTGCAAAAAAAAACTTCTATGAATTCGCCATGCCCTTCACAGAATACCTTGGGATGTTTTCTTTCCAAAATGGGGTCACATGTGGTGGAGTGTTTCTACTGTATGGGCATTGTAGAACCTCAGGAAACATGACAGGTGCTCAGAAAGTCAAAGTCCGTAAATTCACATTTTGCACCATAGTTTGTAAACGCTATAACTTTTACCCAAACCAATAAATATACACTTATTGCATTTATTTTTATCAAAGACATGTAGAACAATAAATATTGAAAAAAATTATAAAGAAATGTAGTTTTAATTGAAAAATGTTACAACAGAAAGTGAAAAAAATATTTTTTTTTGCAAAAAATTAGGTAAAAAAAAGTTAAAATGTCAGCAGTAATGAAATACCACCAAATGAAAGCTCTATTAGTAAGAAGAAAAGGAGGTAAAATTCATTTGGGTGGTAAGTTGTATGACCGAGCAATAAACCATGAAAGTAGTGTAGTGCAGAATTGTAAAAAGTGGTCTGGTCATTAAGGGGGTTTAAGCTAGGGGGGCTGAAGTGGTTAAAGGACCAGTGCACGCACCTTAACCGTTTTCCATCAATGTTGGTTACCTTGGAGTAGTTGAGGAACTTTCCCCTCAATACTACAACCTATTGTCTAAGCAATAGGTTCCAATATGCTAGTTTCCTGTTAAGGTCTGCCATTAGCTTTTTTTCCTGTTCCATATACCGACTTCTGCTTGACTTCTGAAATTGAACGTTTGCTGCCGGACCTGATCTCTGCTTTCCTCCATACTGACCTACTGACCTTGAGCTGCCCTCAGACCTACTCCAAAAGGTAGCAGCTTGGTAGTTCCCCCCAGATTCCTGTTCAGCGTTTAAAGGTTTGAGACCTGGGAGACCACTTATATAATGCTTTTAGAAATCAAATTTGTTCAAGTGATGCCATGGATCCAGATCCACCTCATTATAACTATTTTCTCTACACTGCCAAGTAAGTAAACTTTTAAGAGTAAAGGGTGGTAATTGATGATTTTACCTAGAATGGTATTATCAGTAAAAAAAATTAGCAAAAACAATAGACTCTCTCTCTCTAATAAATATAATGACATCGAACATGCTGTGCCTATCAAAAAATATAAAAATAAAAACTTTGACAGTTTACCTTGTTGAAAATCTTTTTCTTTCCTGCACCAGAATTTTATCTTCCTTTATTCTCAAGTTCTTATTTTTTTTACTTTCAAATCTGAACCTACAATCCGGTTAATATAGTATCTCATCTCCTGTGTTCCTACTGCCCTTTTATAATGCAGCATAAAACTAATGACTATAATCATATTACCATCAGCTCATCTCTATCACAATCCATCAGTTCCTTCAAGCAAATGTAAAATCGCCTTCACTTCTGAGAAAATGAAATTGAATTGTATTGAGAGTAAAAGTAACCCACTGGAAAGAAATAAGCCACCGTGGGACTGCATATCTTTAACCCACCGTCTGGGAAAAGTAATTAAAAGGATTCTGTTTTGATCGCCAAGACTGCTCGCCTAGACCTTTTCAGTAAAGCTGACAGAGATTTTGTTAATCAACACAGACAGTTTCTTACTCGGTTTAAAGAAAGGTTATTAGTTGTTGGGTTTTGTTATTTCTTTTTAGCTCTACTACAAAGATTTCCACTTCTTTTTTAGTGCAATTTTGCAGGTAGTAATAGAGCTAAGCTTGACTTGAAGTGAGATTTCAGGGTTTGATTTTTAGAATGAAGATCTAAACTAGAAAAGTCACCGTGATTATACAGGTTTGGTTTAACATATATTTAAAATATACATGGGGTAGAGCTCAGAGCATAGATAAATGGAGATGATCGAATCGAAGTTGACGAAGCGGAATTCGATCCAAATTTCAGGAAAAATGCGTTTTGCACTGAATTTCCTGACACTTCATGGTAACGGATCATATTAGGACATGGAGCAAGGAACTCTGGGAACGAGAGATCACCCACAATGCCATGCATGCAGCAAATCAGCATCCAGCCAGCCCTGTGATATCACAGCCCTATAAATAGCCTCAGCCATCTTAGATTCTGCCATTTTCTAGTGTACTTAGTGTAGGGAGAGACATCAGCAGGCGCTAGGGAAAGTGCTAGAAAAGACTTGAAAACTTTTATTTGGCTGAATAGAAGTTCAGGGAAAGATCATTAGAAGTGTAGGGAAAGGATAGGGAGGAATTATTCCACAGTATTGAAGCAGAACTATTACGACCGGCGTGCCTATCACATACGTGACACAAAGGGAGGGAAAGAGGAAGGCCCTGTCCAAGGGAGAGGGAAAGGTGGTGACCCCTATCTCACCTTGAGGCTGGCACCTGACTGCCCTGACGTCCCTAGACGGGTTCCTCACCCGTACGCTGATCACGTGCCTAAAACCCTGGCTTTCCCTAAGATGAGCCCTAGATAGTGAATAGGGCGGTGGGAACACTAGTCCGCACCACTAGCTCTAAAGGAAAACACCAAGGGGAGGACAGACAATACAGACTAAACATATAATCCCAGGTGGGCGACAACAGAAGACAACAAAAAGCCCAACAGGGATCCGGAGGATAACACTCTGGAACAACAACCAGGATTCACAGCTCCAGTGGGTCAGTATAGAAGTCCAGGCAGGAAGCTCTATATCTGGCAACCAGAGAAGTGGGAGAGGAGAATATAAGGAGGTTGGGAGTGACAGACAAGAAACAGCTGAGGAGGAGAAGCTACGGATCCCTGAGTGAGACAAAAAGTATTTCAAGGCAAACACGGAAAACTATCATTAAGAAACAACGTGATCTTTAGACATAGAGTGCACAGCCACCCGCTGCGACTTCCTGACCCCAGGTATAACGGAGTCAGACGTGGCTCTTGACACCCTCGTGACAAGAACAGGGTCCAGTAGAGGAATGTAGAGCCTGGGTAATAGGAGCAATCCTATTACACCTTGCTGCACTGACTGCGGATCCAAATTCTCATTATACTGCTGCTTTCAGGTTTACAATAGATGATACCTCTGTAATTCCAGCAAATCTTGCTTGTTATTGGGGTGCAAGTGCTGTGTGATTAACGGTGTATTGCTAGAAAATATTTATATGTCTTGTGTGGTGCAGTTATATGTTCTAAAGCCTTTTTTGGCGCGTATAAGTTGAAAAAATAAGGGCTTATTTGCTGTTCAGCGGTGCAGTTATATGTTCTAAAGCTTTTTTGGGGGTGTATTATTGGTAAAAAAAAAGGGGGCTTATTTGCCGTTTGGAGGTGCAGTTATATGTTCTAAAGCAGTTATATATTCGAAAGCGTTTTTTAGAGTGTAGTAGTGGGGAAAAAAATGGCTTATTAGCTATTGTGTGGTGAAGTGAGAAAATTGTAGCCTTTTTTGGCATGTATTAGTAGAAAACAAAAAGTATTATTTGCTGTTCAGCGGTGCAGTTATATGTTCTAAAGATTTTTTGGGCATGTATAAGTGTAAAATAAAAAGTGCTTATTTGCCATAGAGCAGTGCAGTTATATGTTCTAAAGCCTTTTTTGGGGTGCATTTGTGGTAAAAAAAAAGGGCTTATTAGCTGTTGTGTGGTAAATTGAGAAAATTATAGCCTTTTTTGGCATGTATTAGTAGAAAACAAAAAGTATTATTTGCTGTTCAGCGGTGCAGTTATATGTTCTAAAGATTTTTTGGGCATGTATAAGTGTAAAATAAAAAGTGCTTATTTGCCATAGAGCAGTGCAGTTATATGTTCTAAAGCCTTTTTTGGGGTGCATTTGTGGTAAAAAAAAAAAGGGCTTATTAGCTGTTGTGTGGTAAATTGAGAAAATTATAGCCTTTTTTGGCATGTATTAGTGGAAAGCAAAAAGTATTATTTGCCATTTAGTGGTGCAGTTATATGTTCTAAAGCCTTTTTTGGGGTGTATTATTGTAAAAAAATAAGGGCTTATTTGCTGTTCAGCGGTGCAGTTATATATACAAAAGCGTTTTTTAGAGTGTAGTAGTGGGAAAAAAGGGCTTATTAGCCATTGTGTGGTGAAGTGAGAAAATTACAGCAATTTTTGGGGTGTATTAGTGGAAAACAAAAAGTATTACTTGCTGTTCAGCGGTGCAGTTATATGTTCTAAAGATTTTTTGGGCATGTATAAGTGTAAAATAAAAAGGGTTTATTTGCCATTGAGCGGTGCAGTTATATGTTCTAAAGCTTTATTTGGGGTGTATTTGTGGAAAAATTGGCTTATTAGCCATTGTGTGGTGAATTGAGAAAATTACAGCCTTTTTTGGCATGTATTAGTGAAAAACAAAAAGTATTATTTGCTGTTAAACGGTGCAGTTATATGTTCTAAAGCCTTTTATGCCGTGTATAAGTGTAAAAAATTAGGACTTATTTGCCGTTCAGCGTTGTAGTTACATGTTCTAAAGCCTTTTTTGGGGAGTATTAGTGGAAAAAAATAAGGGCTTATTTGCCATTCAGCCATTCAGTTATATGTTCTAAAGCCTTTTTTGGCATGTACTAGAAGAAAAAAAGGGCTCATTAGCCATTGTGTGGTGAAGTGAGAAGATTATAGCCTTTTTTGACATGTATTAGTGAAAAAAATATATATTTATTTGCTGTTCAGCGGTGCACTTTTATGTTCTAAAGCCTTTTTTGGGGTGTATTAGTGGAAAAAAAGGGTTTATTAGTTGTGTGGTGAAGTGAGAAAATTATAGTTTTTTGGGGGGTGTATTAGTGGAAAACAAACAGTATTATTTGCTGTTCAGTGGTGCAGTTATATGTAGGGTTGAGCGAACACCTGGAAGTTCAGGTTTGCCGGGTTCGGCTGAACTTTGCCGCAAAGTTAGAGTTCAGGACCCGAACTTAACCCAAACTTGACCTCGAAGCCCATTGAAGTCAATAGGGACCCGAACTTTGGGGCACTAAAATGGCTCTAAAAAAAAGTCATAGGAAGGGCTAGAGAGCTGCAAAAGGAAGCAAAATAGGGGTAAGAGCAGGACAATTGCCCTGCAAACAAATGTGGATAGGGAAATTAATTGAAATAACATAGAATTTAAAAAGAAAGTTAAAAATAATGATCTTGAACTAGGAGGCGGAGGTCAAAGTGGAGTAGGAGGTTGTGGAGGCGGGGATGTGGCAGTGTAGGTGGAAGTGGTGGTGGAGGAGGTAGCCAACACTATTTTTGTATTTTATTTTTATTTTTTAAATAAATTTGGGAAGACCCCAAAACATTGGGAAATATAAAAAAGAAATCAAAGAAAAAGTGCATGGAGCATAACAATGGCTGGGTGTGGCCGGCATACTTCTATTCTACACAAGGTACGGAAAAGTCCTGTTGGATCCATGCCTGGTTCAGTTTATTGAACATGAGCTTGTCCACATTGGCTGTGGACAGGCGACTGCACTTGTCTGTGATCACCCCCTCTGCCGTGCTGAACACACGTTCGGACAATACACTGGCTGCAGGGCAGGCCAGCACCTCCAAGGTGTAGAGGGAAAGCTCAATTGTGCCCAATTTGGAGACCCAGAAGTTGAATGGGGCAGACCCATGGTTGAACATGTACTGTTTGACCATGTTGCTAAAATGCTGCATCCTGCTAAGACATTCCATATCAACTGGGGGTGCTGGTTGTTGTGGCATGCTGTCAAAGCTTTTCCACATTTCGACCATGCTAACCCTCCCTTCTGAGGTGCTGGTGGTGCCCCAGCTGTGTTGGCGACTTCTTGCTCCTCCTCTGCCATTGCCTTGTGCTTCCACTCTGTCCTCTGTGTCAGGTGGGAATGCCATCAGCAGTGTATCTACCATTGTGCACTTGTACTTGCGCATCTTCCGATCATGCTCCAGTGATGGAATTAAGGATGGCATGTTGTCTTTGTAGCAGAGATCCAGCAGGGTGGCCACCCAGTAATCAGTACTGGTTAGAATATGGGCAACTCAGCGGTCGTTGAGCAGGCACTGCAGCATGTAGTCTCTCATGTGTGCCAGCCTTCCCAGAGGCAACGACAAGCTGTCCTCTGTGGGAAGTGTATCGTCTGTGTCCTCTGTATCCCCCCAGCCATGCTCCAGTGATGCCCATGAGCTGCTTTGGGTGCCACCCTGCTGTGAACACGGTTCCTCCTCCTCATCCTCCAGAGCTGTGCCGTGGCTGAACAATTGTGTACCTGGCCTCTGTTGTAGCAGGAACCCACCCTCTGAGCCACCAGTGAATGACTGACCTGATAACCGAGGGAAATTATCCCTCTTCCTCCTCCTCTTCCTCCTGTGCCACATCCTCTTCCGTCATGAACCGAAGCGTTTTTTCAAGGAGACATAGAAGTGGGATAGTAACGCTGAGGACTGCTTCATCAGCACTGGCCATGTTGGTGGAGTACTCGAAAAAGCACAACATGGCACACACGTCCTGCATGGAGGCCCACGCATTGGTGGTGAAGTGGTGCAGTGCTGAAGCTGAAACTCCATTATCGCCTGCTGCTGCTCGCACTTAGAGTTGAGCAGACACCTGGATGTTCGGGTTCGTCCGGTTCGGCCGAACTTGAAAAAAAAGTTTGGGTTCGGGACCCGAACTTGACCCTGAACGCGAACCCCATTGAAGTCAATGGGGACCTGAACTTTTGGGCACTAAAATGGCTCAAAAATAGTCCTGAAAAGGGCTGCAAAAGGCATCAAAATGTGGTTAAGAGCATGACAACTGTTCTGCAAACAAATGTGGATAGGGAAAGGACTTAAAATAAAATACAGAAAAATGAAAAATAACAATCTGGATCTAGGAATAGGAGGTTGAGGAGGTGGTGGATGTGGCGGTGTACATTCGTGGCCAAAAGTTTTGAGAATGACACAAATATTAGTTTTCACAAAGTTTGCTGCTAAACTGCTTTTAGATCTTTGTTTCAGTTGTTTCTGTGATGTAGTGAAATATAATTACACGCACTTCATATATTTCAAAGGCTTTTATCGACAATTACGTGACATTTATGCAAAGAGACAGTATTTGCAGTGTTGGCCCTTCTTTTTGAGGACCTCTGCAATTCAATTGGGCATGCTCTCAATCAACTTCTGGGCCAATTCCTGACTGATAGCAACCCATTCTTTCATAATCACTTCTTGGAGTTTGTCAAAATGAGTGGGTTTTTGTTTATCCACCAGCCTCTTGAGGATTGACCACAAGTTCTCAATGGTATTAAGATTTGGGGAGTTTCCAGGCCATGGACCCAAAATGTCAACGTTTTGGTCCCCGAGCCACTTAGTTATCACTTTTGCCTTATGGCACGGTGCTCCATCGTGCTGGAAAATGCATTGTTCTTCACCAAACTGTTGTTGGATTGTTGGAAGAAGTTGCTGTTGGAGGGTGTTTTGGTACCATTCTTTATTCATGGCTGTGTTTTGGGGCAAAATTGTGAGCCCACTCCCTTGGATGACACAGGACTGATGGTAGTGCTCACCTTTTTTTTCTCCGGACAAGCCTTTTTCCTGATGCCCCAAACAATTGGAAAGAGGCTTCATCGGAGAATATGACTTTGCCCCAGTCCTCAGCAGTCCATTCACCATATTTTCTGCAGAAGATCAATCTGTCCCTGATGTGTTTATTTTTTTTGAGAGAAGTGGCTTCTTTGCTGCCCTTCTTGACACCAAGCCATCTTCCAAAAGTCTTTGCCTCACTGTGCGTGCAGATGCGCTCACACCTGCCTGCTGCCATTCCTGAGCAAGCTCTGCACTGGTGGCACTCCGATCCCGCAGCTGAATCTTCTTTAGGAGACGATCCTGGCACTTGCTGGATTTTCTTGGACGCCCTGAAGCCTTCTTAACAAGAAGTTCTTGATGATCCTATAAATTGTTGATTGAGGTGCAATCTTAGTAGCCACAATATCCTTGCCTGTGAAGCCATTTTTATGCAACACAATGATGGCTGCACACATTTCTTTGCAGGTCACCATGGTTAACAATGGAAGAACAATGATTTCAAGCATCACCCTCCTTTTAACAGGTCAAGTCTGCCATTTTAACCCAATCAGCCTGACATAATGATCTCCAGCCTTGTGCTTGTCAACATTCTCACCTGAGTTAACAAGACAATTACTGAAATGATCTCAGCAGGTCCTTTAATGACAGCAATGAAATGCAGTGGAAAGGTTTTTTTGGGATTAAGTTAAATTATTATGGCAAAGAAGGACTATGCAATTCATCTGATCACTCTTCATAACATTCTGGAGTATATGCAAATTGCTATTATAAAAACTTAAGCAGCAACTTTTCCAATTTCCAATATTTATGTAATTCTCAAAACTTTTGGCCATGACTTTTTGTTTCCACACTATGATCTGTTCTTGGTGGTGTGAATGCAGTCCTACTTTTTAGTCTACATTTTTTTAAAGTGACTGCTTGTGTCTGTGTGGTATCAGTGGCATAGGGATCGCCATAGCAACCATAGCAGTGGCAATGGGGTCCTACACTACTTGGGGCCCGTCCGGGCCGCCTTCTGTTAATTTTTATATTTTTTTTACACACACACAGGCAGCCAGGCCCGAGCCGCGGACCGCCCACCCACTACACTAGACTAGTGTAGTGGGCGGGGCACGTTCGGTCCGCGGCTCGGGCCATGGCTGGGGAAGAGAAGTCAGGACTGGAGCAGGGTGCACGCACAGCAGATGAGGTAGGCGGTGGAGGGGGCCGGGACGGGGATGTACCTGAGGGATGGAGCCAGCCACCAGCACCGCAGGCCCACAGCGCAGGAATCCTAAATTTGTATCTTCTGTTGAAGCCACGTCGGGTGTGTGTGGGGGGTTGGGGCCTGCTGCCGGCGACTTGTGAGCTGCAGGGCAGGCTAGGGGAGGGCCGAGGGCGGGCACATTTAGTGAGCGGTCCGTCCGTGGGCCGGGCCTGGCTGGGGAGGAGTCAGGAGCAGTCAGAGCAGCACAGATAGAGGTAGGCAGTGGAGGGGCCCGGACCAGGGGCGTACCTGAGTGGAGGGAGGAGGGACTGGAGTCAGCCTCCTCCTCATCTGGTCTCCACTCTAGTCTCCAGTCCTGCCAGTCTGTGCCTGCTGCCTGCTGTGACTAGTGTGCTCTAAATAAAAATTCTCAAAATGAATTCTGAAGTTCAAAAGAGCTGCCTGCAGAGTAAGGCCCCCAAGAGAAGCAAGGGGCGCCCTCCTTATCATTGCAGGTCTGCAGGCAGCTCTTTTTAACTTCAGAATTCTGATCATCAGACTCTCACTAATTGCAAATTTACAGCACACACACCCTGGCCTGTAGTGTTCACCATCAGACAGGGGAGTGAAGAAACCCCAGAACTAGAGTGTGCCTCCCAACTTGGGGGGAACACTGACACTCTAGTTCTGGGGTTTGTTTTCTTTCCTCCCCTGTCTGATGGTGGACACTACAGGGGTGTGTGCTGTAATTAGTAAGTGAGAGTCTGATGATCTGAAGTTAAAAAGAGATGCCAGCAGTGATAAGGAGGGCACCCCTTCTTCTTTTGGGGGCACACTCTAGTTCTGGTGTTTCTTCCATCCCTTATATGACAGACTAAGGGTACTTAGTAGCAGGACGGATCCGGCAGGCTGTTCAGCCTGTCGGGTCCGTCCTACTGCTATTTTGCTGGACCGCTGCTCCGTCCCCATTGAGCAGTGGAAGAACTAGGATGGGTGTTTGGGTGGGAGCTCTGGAAGGGGTGGTGGGAGGCCCGATAGATATGTGGGGGCTGGGAGGGGCCATAATTTGTTTTTGCTATGGGGCTCGTGCATTTCTAGCTACGCCCCTGTGTGGTATCTTCAGCTACTGTTGGATTCTCAGGTAGAGTCTTATTTGCAAAAAATGCCTTAAGTCGTATTAATCTGAAGAACTTTTTCAGTTCTATATCCGTGGTGAACCAATCTGCTTGAAGAAGGGGACAAAATACATACCTTTATTAAGAAGTGAAGTCTTGCTGGGCTTCAAGGAGTAAGATGATATATTCACCACTAAGTCATTCTATTCTGTCGTGCTGAGTGTCTACCTGTTGTCCCATTTTGTCTCCCAAGGCTAAAAAATAAGTTACTGCATCTGAGGAATCCGAGTCCGCTGTTGCTGATCCTGCTCCTCTTCTTCCCATTCTTCTTGGTCTTCTCTTTGGCAGTTGATCTCTCTGTTGCCATACCATTGGTAGTCTTCTGCATCCGGTACCATTTCTGTCTCTTTGTCTCTTCCGTTTCTGCTCAGTTGTTATCAAGATGAACATGGACACGCGCCTTAAACACAGCCAGATCACTGGCTGACGAGTTGGTCAACAATTGTGTCTCTAGTTCCAGAATCTTGGCATTGAGATCTGTAATTTCTTCTTGTAGAAATTCAATTTTGAGGAGTATCAAATCTAAGGAATATTTGTTCGATATCTGTTTGAATTTGGCACTGAAGCGAGTATTATCTGGGAACAGAGTTGGGCGTAGTCGTGATCTTAATCCTCTTGGTATTCTCTGTGTTGTATGATATTCAATGTATCTCTATGGAGTTGTAGAGAAACCAGACGCTTGAATTCAGATTCCCATTTTCTTTCTAAAAGCTCAGTAGATGAAATAGATAGAAAAGTGGCATTACCACTATTTCTGCCTATGATTCTCTGTACGTCTTCGTCAGTATATGGAAGCCTGCATGTTTGTCTTTTCCATTCACTTAGAAAAAAGGATAGGGTGCCCGTCCAAAAAAATTACCATCCAAATAAAGCAATGCAGGGATGGACAGCACTCCTTAGTATCAGCCAGTTCCCAGACATTTTCTACAGGCTAAACATAATATTAGCCAATTACGCTTCCGGATCATCGATCACATTCCCAGACAGAGAGGAAGCAGTGATAGGGAAAAACTTCTGAAACGCTTTGAACTGAAATGGATTTATGAATTGGACACGTTGACACCTAAGGCCATGAATATTGATTTTGCATTAACCCCATTTCTCTGATTCTTGCAGTATATTGACTTAAAAATTCTCTGTACTAATATTGTGTTTTTATCTTTTAGGAATATACATCTTTGTTGGACTTTTTGGACTTATCACTTTGTTTTCTTTATATCCTCACTTCAATATGTGGGAGGGTAAGATACCTTGGTATTAATATGGTATGATATGTTTAACAATAGAGACCCATGATTTTCATTAACCCCTAAGTACCTATTGATTATATAGGGCACTAGAATTGGATTGCATATATTTTGCTATATCTACATTATTATGCATTTAAATTGTCTTTTTCAACAGCATGACACGCAAACAGTCATTAACCAATCAAGTTATAGTCAATTTGCGCATGTCCCTGTCGCTAGTAAGTCAACCGGAAGGATTCATGTGGAACGCATATGCGTTCCAAGCTGCTCAAGCTACGTCTACCAAACGGACCGAAAGTGACTTCACTTGCCAGATATACGGAAAGGAAATGACTTACTGGCAGTGTACTGGCACCGCTACACACTGCATAGAGCAGAGTAAGTTTTCCCATAGACGCACTAAGGTCGACCAGGCGCAGACTAAGGTCGACCAGGCGCAGAGTGGCTTCTACTTAATAGTTTTGTTTCCCTGAGTCCTCGTTTTGTCAAGCAGTGACAAGCGCACAGGAAGTAATCTCACGCAAGTGATACCGTGGAATGCAGCTGTGTTCCGTTACCACTTGCAACGGAACTGCACACACACTTAGCATCCCACATGGGTCCATACCATGAACACTATGGAGTCTACAGGTACCTTCTCCCATTTTTAAGTATTTTTATGATGCATGGGTATATTGTATTATGTTATTTGTTTATTTGTATACACGCCCCTTGACCCAATGACGGTAATTGGGTCTCAGGGGCCACTCTCACCTATGTAATTGCCTTGTGTGTATTTATAACCTCACCTTATGGTGTATGTGCATGCTTGACAAAGGTTATTTGAGCCGAAACGTTGCATCCAGATTAAATTCCACCACTTTGGACGTGCTGTCTCCAGTTTTTATTTTATTTTCATCTCTTTGATATGTATGCTAGATTGGGGGCTTTTTTACCACCCCCTGGATACGTGCAGCTACCACATTGATATTAAGGAGTGCTGTCCATCCCTGCATTGCACTACCACCGTCCTCTGATGTTAACGTTTCCTCACCACCCCAATACAACTCCCAGGTCATGTCTAACACACAATCTTCATTATCAGACTCCTAAACCTCCCCACCACTTTTATCAGACTGTGACAGCACATGTTGAGCTCCTCTAGATTCTCTGCTCTAAATGTGCCACCACTGCCACTACCTCCACTACCCTGACTACAGGTGCCACTACTAATATTACTGCCAGCACAGCTGCAAGCGGGGTCCCTCGCCTCCCCACGAACCTCCACTTCTGGGCAATCCAAAAGCTCTCTAAAAAATCATCAGGGAGACTCAAGAGTATGTTCCGGAGTGTGCAGTGGGGTTTGGCTGCCTCTCCTTAGGGAAAAAAAGGTGTACCACTAGGATGGGGCAGTGTAGACAGAGGAGCCAAATATCAGCCTTTGCTGGAGCTGAAAGGAAGAGGAGGGCTGCTCTGATCCCTGCCTGTAAGGTATTGTGTTAGACTCTAAGGTGTCCACAATCTCATCCACTCTTAGGATAATGTTGCACCTTATTGGAGCCAGGGGGAACTGTGGCTTACTACTACTACTGGTACCACCTACATGACCTGTGCCACTGCTACTTCCACACATTCTTAATTTTAGAGGACAAGGTCTGGGTCTCATGTTTAGAAGTGGGACCGTTCTACTTTCAAAATATTTAAAAGTTTTGGTGGACAGCCTACTCTACACAAACAGTCAAACAACCTATGGAACTGTTTAGATTCTTTACAACTAAAATACAAAGAGTAAAAAAAAAAAAAAAAAAATTCTAATCCCTATCTGCAGAATACACTGAAGAAGAAAATGCTTTTGAGAATTTATTTGGTTAATGAAGTTGGAACTTGGCACCCGTGACAAACTTGTTGTCTAATCTGACTTATACTGTATGTGCATTTAAATACAAATAATTGGAAAAAAAACAACTCCAAAGGAAAAAAATTTCAACCAGACGTCGATCCCCAACACTTGAAATGGATATATTATTTACTACAGGCACGCCTGTGGCATTAACTGCGCTCACTTGGTTATAATTAACTGAATGGCTACACCCACCCCCCAAATAACAGTCAAACTTTGGTGATAAAAAAAAAGTCTGATACAGCATCAGTTGTAATTGTATGTACTTTTATTGTTGCGGCTGCAAACCGCAGTTACTGTTTGGCTGCAACTGACTGCAATTGTAATGTCCCAGAGTTGTATTACTACTCCTATGCCCTGCTCCTATCTGTGTGTGCTAATATATGTCATTTTGCATAATTATTTCAGGTCCAAACACTGTGCATTTCCTATTTTGCAACTGTTATGTTCACGTGAAATGTTCCTGGTTCACCAGCAGGTGGCATCAAACAAGGCATCCGGACTGCCATATACAACCTGGCAGGAGGCAGTCCAGACGCGAATGGGGCACATCACTAGTGATATCTCTCACCAACAAAAGGGGAGCCCTTGTGATATATCCAGCCCCAGCACGGGCTGCCTCGGTTGTCTCACCCAGGACACAGTACATTTTCTATTTATTTATCGTTTTTGATCTAAGATGTTATACACATGTATTTTATATATCTATCTCTAACCAACCCCCTGATGAGCCCTGGTGGGGGAAACGTGTTGGGGTTATAAATATTGTTACATAATTGTTTTCTTTCTTCCCAACATCTAGGGTTGTACAGGGCCAGACAGGGCAGGTATGGGGACAGGGAAATCCCACCATCGGGGATTATCCCTGGGCAAAAGCTAATTTAGGGCTGGTATAGGGAGAGATATTCCCTAGCACCTATCTAAGTGCCCCTAGCCTTCCCCCGGTCCATACTATAGCCAGTGTCATAAGTGCCTATGTAGATTTTGTACTATTTATACGGCATCAAATTCACCATTCACTGTGGTAGCTGGGTGATATCTTTGTCCTTACACACTCATTGAAGTCACCGAGATATCATAGAGTGATTAATTCCCTTTTAACTTTAATTAATAAAAGTTATATTTTAAAGGGTCCATATACTCTATGCTAATACTTATTTTCACACTGCGGACACCTATACTATTGTTATATATCTATTTTTTGAGATTTATTTTAATGCTAAAGCCTGCTGGGACCAAGACAAAGACTGTTTTTGATGAACGTTTATTCAAGTAAAGCTGCTATTGTACTTCATACAAGGTCTGGACTCAAGTTACTTCTTTCATCCCTCAATTACTACACCCTATTTGTCTGCTTCGGAGCCAACACCTGGGGTTCCAGCCATATCCAGGTAGGAGCACCGTGACACTCATACAAATCATTAAGGGACATTCTAGGCCACCCTATACCACTTGGCTATTCCTACACCTGAGTACCACCACCAATTACAAAAGGGGCCCTGGGCATTGCCGCTGCGTTGCACAATTTCCTCCTGCCTAATGGTGACAAAACACAATCAATTGCTTAGGTGTGCTCACTTACAATAAACAGACTAGCGCTGCTTCCACCCCCCAAATAACCGTCAATCTAGGTAATAAAAAAAAAAGAAAATGATACAGCGTCAGATGTAACTATCTACTTTTATTGTTGCCGCTGTAAATTGCGGGGACTGCTTGATCAGAAGTGATGGACAAACATCGGCCGGGACGTTTTCGTGAACGCGCTTTTGCAATCAAATGTTCGTGAACCGCGGGTTTGAGGCAGGCCCCATTCTTTTTAATGGCAGACGAGCCTTAAAAAACTTCAGGTCATATTTGCAGCCACCAAATACTTAGAAAAAAAAAAGTGCACAAATAGTCCCACAACATGGACAGTGATATACCAGAGGGGAATCAATGACAAAAATCCCCACCAAAAATATGTATTTTAATCAGGGGCCATTTTTATGCGTCCTAAATGGAAAACAGTCAAAAATGTGCCCTGCTAGAGCCTTGAATTTTTTATTTTAGGCCACAGGATTACGGGTCCAAAAAATTAGGCTACTTTCACACTAGCGTTCATGGGTCCGTTCGTGAGCTCCGTTTGAAGGAGCTCACGAGCGGACCCAGACGCCTCCGTCCAGCCCTGATGCAGTCTGAATGGAGCGGATCCGCTCAGACTGCATCAGTCTGGCGGCGTTCAGCCTCCGCTCCACTCGCCTCCGCACGGACAGGCGGACAGCTGAACGCTGCTTGCAGCGTTCAGCTGTCCGCCTGGCCGTGCGGAGGCGTGCGGATCCGTTCAGACTTACAATGTAAGTCAATGGGAACGGATCCGCTTGAAGATGAGCCCATATGGCTCAATCTTCAAGCGGATCCGTCCCCCATTGACTTTACATTGAAAGTCTGAACGGATCCGCTCAGGCTACTTGCGAACTTAGAAATTTTTCTAAGTTATTAATGCAGACGGATCCGTACTGAACGGAGCCTCCGTCTGCATTAATATGATCGGATCCGTTCAGAATGGATCCGATCAAGCGCATGTGTGAAAGTAGCCTTAGGCATTGACCTGAGAGAAAAGAACAAGTGATTATGTGGCTGGAGGTATATTAGACGTTCAGTGCATAACAATTTTACTGTAGGCCAGTGGAGTATAGGACTCAAAAATTATGCATTTATCTGACAGAAAAGTATTAATGATTATGTGGCTGGAGGCATATTAGGCGGTCAGTGGACAACAATTATACTGTAGGCCAGTGGAGTACAGGCCCCAAAATTATGCATTCACCTGACAGAAAAGAACAAATGATTATGTGGCTGGAGGTATATTAGGCGGTCAATAGATAACAATTTTACTGTAGGCCAGTGGAGTACAAACCTCAAAAATGATGCATTCACTGGACAGAAAAGAACAAGTGATCATGTGGCTTGAAGTTTATTAGGCAGTCAGTGAATAACAATTTTACTGTAGGGCAGTGGAGTGCAGGCCCCAAAAATTATGCATTTACCTGACAGAAAAGAACTTGTGATTATGTGGCTGGAGGTATATTAGGCGGTCAGTGGATAACAATTATACTGCAGGCCAGTGAAGTACAGGCCCCAAACATTAGGCATTCACTGGACAGAAAAGAACAAGTGATTATTTGTCACGCCCATGTTCATGGTCGTGACTCCTTGGGAGCCGCATGCAGTTGCCCGCGGTCTGGGTGTTGTGTCAACCGCAGCTGGGGGCACTTAGTTGCTTGCCTCTAGTGCGGTTCCCACGGACAACAGGTATGCGTGCGGTTGCCTTTGGTAATGTGTGTGTGTTTGTATGCACTTTCTATATCTGGTGTGCACAGGGTTTATGTACAGTGGGATGCGAAAGTTTGGGCAACCTTGTTAATCGTCATGATTTTCCTGTATAAATCGTTGGTTGTTACGATAAAAAAATGTCAGTTAAATATATCATATAGGAGACACACACAGTGATATTTGAGAAGTGAAATGAAGTTTATTGGATTTACATGAAAGTGTGCTATAATTGTTTAAACAAAATTAGGCAGGTGCATAAATTTGGGCACCACAAAAAAAGAAATGAAATTAATATTTTGTAGATCCTCCTTTTGCAGAAATTACAGCCGCTAAACGCTTCCTGTAGGTTCCAATGAGAGACTGGATTCTGGTTGAAGATATTTTGGACCATTCCTCTTTACAAAACATCTTTAGTTCATTTAGGTTTGATGGCTTCCGAGCATGGACAGCTCTCTTTAAGTCACACCACAGATTTTCAATTATATTCAGGTCTGGGGACTGAGATGGCCATTCCAGAACATTGTACTTGTTCCTCTGCATAAATGCCTTAGTGGATTTTGAGCAGTGTTTAGGGTCGTTGTCTTGTTGTAGATCCAGCCACGGCGCAGCTTCAGCTTTGTCACTGATTCCTGGACATTGGTCTCCAGAATCTGCTGATACTGAGTGGAATCCATGCGTCCCTCAACTTTGACAAGATTCCCACTCCATGCACTGGCCACACAGCCCCACAGCATGATGGAACCACCACCATATTTTACAGTAGGTAGCAGGTGTTTTTCTTGAAATGCTGTGTTCTTTTTCCTCCATGCATAATGCCCCTTGTTATGGCCAAATAACTCAATTTTAGTTTCATCAGTCCATAGCACCTTATTCCAAAATGAATCTGGCTTGTCCAAATGTGCTTTAGCCCACCTCAAGCAGCACTTTTTGTGCTGTGGGCGGAGAAAAGGCTTCCTTTGCATTATTCTCGCATACAGCATCTCCTTGTGTAAAGTGCGCCGAATGGTTGATCGATGCACAGTGACTCCATCTGCAGCAAGATGATGTTGTAGGTCTTTGGTGCTGGTCTGTGAGTTGACTATGACTGTTCTCACCATTTGTCGCTTCTGTCTATCCGAGATTTTTCTTGGTCTGCCACTTCGAGCCTTAACTTGAACTGAGCCTGTGGTCTTCCATTTCCTCAATATGTTCCTGACTGTGGAAACAGACAGCTGAAATCTCTGAGACAGCTTTCTGTATCCTTCCCCTAAACCATGATGGTGATGAATCTTTGTCTTCAGGTCATTTGAGAGTTGTTTTGAGATTACCATGTTGCTACTCTTCAGAGAAAATTAAAAGAGGAGGGAAACTTACAATTGACCCCCTTAAATACTCTTTATCATAATTGGACTCACCTGTGTATGTAGGTCAGGGGTCACTGAGCTTACCAAGCCAATTTGAGTTCCAATAATTAGTTCTAAAGGTTTTGAAATCAATAAAATGACAACAGTGCCCAAATTTATGCACCTGCCTAATTTTGTTTAAACAATTATAGCACACTTTCTGTAAATCCAATAAACTTCATTTCACTTCTCAAATATCACTGTGTGTGTCTCCTATATGATATATTTAACTGACATATTTTATCATAACAACCAACGATTTATACAGGAAAATCATGACGATTAACAAGGTTGCCCAAACTTTCGCATCCCACTGTATGTGTGCACTGTGGCTGCCCGTGGCAACGTGTTGTATTGTTTACATGTGTTGGCAGTGTCTCAGCCTTCTGGCCGGCTCCCAGGACACGGTTGCCACGCATGTCGTTGTCGCCGGTAACAGCTGCAGTGTGATAGTTGTTTGTGGACTTCCCCTTTTAGTGGCTTCACTAGCCTGTTTGATGATGGAAGGGTTAACTCCCTTCCCACAGTGTGTCTGTGTGGGTGTGGCCACTTTGGGCTATAAAGCCTCTGTGGAGACCTGAAGCTGAGGGGTTCCTTAGCCATGGTTTGCTGGAGACATCCTCCTGGTTATTCACTCTCTCTCCAGTGAGGGCCACCCTTGTGGTCATAACTCTTGTTTGATGTTATTAAGATGTGTCTGTGGTATGCTTGTTTATTGCACCTTATGGTCCTGGGTTCCTGTGTGATGTGTGTTGTGTGCTGTGTCCGTTTGTGTTTTTTGGACAGCAGCACTTGCACATGGGTTCCAGGCTAAGTGTCTGTGGCAGATGAGTGTTGTGTTTGTGGCATTTACCTGCCATTGCCATAATTTGTATATCTTCCCCTTCCTTTTGCAGCTTGGCCACTTTAGACTCCGGTTTCTCCGTGTCAGGGAGGAACAGGTTGTCTACCCAGCTCCTAGCTCAGGGATCTGCAGAGGGTTAGTAGGGATCCAAGGTTCCGGAGCATGAACCCTCCTACCATCAAGGTCGGCTCATGCAGCTAGGAGTCAGGGTCAGATTAGGGATGCACTAGGAGGTGACCTGCTCCAGTGTGATAGTTGTTTGTGCACTTCCCCTTTTAGTGGTTTCACTACCCTGTTTGGTGATGGAAGGGTTAACTCCCTTCCCACAGTGTGTCTGTGTGGGTGTGGCCACTTTGGGCTATAAAGCCTCTGTGGAGACCTGAAGCTGAGGGGTTCCTTAGCCATGGTTTGCTGGAGACATCCTCCTGGTTATTCACCATCTCTCCAGTGAGGGCCACCCTTGTGGTCATAACTCTTGTTTGATGTTATGAAGATGTGTCTGTGGTATGCTTGTTTATTGCACCTTATGGTCCTGGGTTCCTGTGTGATGTGTGTTGTGTGCTGTGTCCGTTTGTGTTTTTTGGACAGCAGCACTTGCACATGGGTTCCAGGCTAAGTGTCTGTGGCAGGTGAGTGTTGTGTTTGTGGCATTTACTTAACAGAAAATAACTTGTTGTGATTATGTGACTAAAGGTATATTAGACGGTCAGTGGATAACAATTTTACTGTAGGGCAGTGGAGTACAGGCCCCAAAAAGTATGCATTCACCTGACAGAAAAAACAAGTGATTGTGTGGCTGGTGGTATATTAGGCAGTCAGCGTATAATAATTTTATTGTAGGCCAGTGGAGTATAGGACTCAAAAATTATGCATTTATCTGACAGAAAAGTATTAATGATTATGTGGCTGGAGGCATATTAGGCGGTCAGTGGACAACAATTATACTGCAGGCCAGTGGAGTACAGGCCCCAAACATTAGGCATTCACCAAACAGAAAAGAACAAGTGATTATGTGGCTGGAGGTATATTAGGCGGTAACCGGCTAAAAATTTTACTCTAGGTCAGTACAGGCCCCAAAAATTTGGCATTCACCTGACAGAAAATAACTAGTGATTATGTGTCTGGAGGTAAATTAGGTGGTCACTGGAATTTTTATTTGCTGTAGGCCACCGGAGTAGAGGGCCCAAAAATGAGACATTCATTTGACAGAAAAGGCCTTTTATGTCGCTGTATATACATAAGACAAGGACCATTCTTTGTTTTGGGTGGTGGCTGATATGTGTGGGCTGGCATGAGGGAATTCAAATACACGTAGTCATCACAGGTGTTGGATTCCTCTGAGATCCATGCCTCATAAATTTTTAGAAATGTGAGGTAGTCCACACTGTCGTGATCTAGGCGAGTACGCTTATCAGTCACGATCCCCGTGGCAGCGCTGAACGTCCTTTTAGACAGGACACTCGAAGAGGGGAAAGCCAAGAGTTCCATGGCAAGTTGTGCCAGATATATCGCACCCCTCAATCAGTATTTTGCAAAAGCAGGTATATAAAACCCCTTAATCTGTATTTTGTGGAAGCAGGCATATCGCACCCCTCAATCAGTATTTTGTTGAAGCTTATATATAGAACCCCTTAATCAGTATTTTGTAGAGACAGGTATATTGCACCCCAAGTTTGTGGAAACTTGTATATACTGTAGAACAACTGAATCAATATTTGGTGGAAGCATGTATATTGCACCCCTCTATCAATATTTTTTGGAAGCAGGTATATCAAACCCCTCAATCAATATTTTGTGGAAGCAGGTATATCGCACCCCTTAATCAATATTTTGTGGAAACAGGTATATAGAACACCTGAAACAATATTTGGTGGAAGCAGGTATATTGCACCCCTTAATCTGTATTTTGTGGAAGCAGGGATATCAAACCCCTTAAAGGGGTTGTCCAAGTTATATTTATTGATGACCTATCCTCAGGATAGGGGAGGGGGTCCGACACCTGTCACCCCCACGATCAGCTGTTTGAAGAGGAGACTCGCATGGTGTCAGCGCTGCCTCCTCTTCACTGTTTACCTTCTAGCCATTGCATCTGCAGTGGTGAGCAGGTGTAATTACACCCAAGCCTTCCTATTGAAATGAATGGAACGGCTTGGGTGTAACGGCGAGCAGATGCAGATGCAACGGCGAGCAGGTAAACAATGAAGAGGAGGCAGCGCTGACACCGCGCACGCCTTCTCTTCAAACAGCTGATCGGAGGGGGTGCCGGGTGTCGGACCCCCGCTGATCTGATATTGATGACCTATCCTGAGGATAGGTCATCAATAAATATAACTTGGACAACCCCTTTAATCAGTATTTTGTGGAAGCAGGTATATTGCACCCCTTAATCCGTATTTTGTGGAAGCAGGTATATAGAACCACTTAATCAGTATTTTGTAGAAGCAGGTTTACCACAGCCCTCAATCAGTATTTTGTGGAAGCCGGTATATTACAAGCCTCAATCAATATTTGGTGGAAGCAGGTATATATAACCCCTTAATCAGTATGTTGTAGAAGCAGGTATATCCCACCCCTCAATCAGTATTTTGTGGAAACAGGTATATAGAACACCTGAATCAATATTTTGCACCAGATTTATAGCAATTTGTGACAATTTAATTCAGAACAAATCAAATTTCTTGGTGAACTTTGGCAAGGCTGCTGAATTGAATTTTTCAAAACTTTGTTCATCTCTAGTGCCAACATCAGTCTCCTTTCCATCTTTGTACTGCACCATACTAGTTTCAATTTGCTTTTCTGCCAATTAACACAATAATGGATGATTAAAGGTGGTGCCTAGTGTTGATCGAGCACCAAAGTACTCGGGTGCTCAGGTGCTCGAGTAGAACACCTTGGGTCCTTTACCGAGCACCCAAGCACAATGGGAGTCAATGGGAGAACCCGAGCATTAAACCAGGCACCCCCTGCTCTGAAGAGGGGAGGGTGTCTGGTTCACATAAAAAGGACAGAAATTGATATAAACACCACTGAATCGGTTCGGGACCAGCATCGGGAGGATGTCTGGATGCATCTTGGACTTCCAGGTCACTGCTGGGAACGATGTTGTAACAGTAGTGCGCCAATTTTACAGACTGACAATAATACGCACAAAACCGAACATAAAATCGATTTTTGAGGAGAAATTGTTAGGAAACATTCTTTCCTGTATATTTACTTGTATATAAAGTGCAAGTGCTGCCAAATATTACAAGGAAGAGGCACTCCGATAAAACCCTTACATCACATTATGGTTCAATTGTTCAGGTAGTGGGACTTCTACACTCATAAAACCTATGTACTAAGTGAAAGGCTGCCAGAAAACATTAGGTGCAAGGGCCTGCTGCCGAACTGACCATTTAAAACATCATGTGCGAGGGCCTGCTGCCGAGCTGACCATCTAAAACATTATGGACGAGGGCCTGCTGCCGAGCTGATCATCTAAAACATTATGGGTGAAGGCCTGCTGCCGAGCTGACCATCTAAAACATTAGGGGTGAGGTCGGGGGCGGAGCTAGCGCCTGAGCCGTGAGGACATGCTTTGCTGAGCTCCGTACACTACCTTGCCAAGGGACCCGCTTATGTTGGCTGAAAACCTTTAAAATGGTTAAAATCGGAGGGCAGAAGTCCACTGACACTGGTGCGGTGCCCAAACCCACAACCCTGGAGCGGGGATGGCGAAATTTCTGAAAAAACAGGCCAGCACGGCTGTGATCAGAGAAGTCAAGATGGCGCAGGCGGATGAACGCACTCCCGCCAAGACAGAAGAAGGAGCCTCAGAGGATGAAAGTAACGGAGGTGAGTCAGTAAACTCACGCCACTTACCTGTCTCACAACGCTTTATCAAGCAGGCCCTGGCAGAGGCTTTATCCCCGCTTAAGCAGGAGATTTCGACTCTTGCACAAGAGATCCAGCACATAGGCCACAGAGTGGAATCTCTGGAGGCCATACAGTCGGCTGCCTGGAGCATAGCTCGGCCGTCTCGCAGTCTCTTTCCTCCTGTCAGCACCACCTTAACTCCCTCTATGCCGCAATGGAGGACCAAGAAAATCGCAGTCGGCGAAATAACCTCAGATTCAGAGGCATCCCTGAAGCGGTGCCTAATGAGGAGCTAACGTCCACCATTAAGAGGATTGCTACATCCCTCTTGGGCAATGAAGATCCTGCAGACACAATCATAGAAAGAGCACATAGAGCCCTAAGACAAGAGACTCTGACCCACCTAGGGACATTATATGTTTCTTTTTTAATACTGGCTGCGGCTAGGGCAGCTAACACCATTTCACTTGGTGACGCCACAATCTCGATCTATCAGGATCTTGCTCCTGTCACCCTGCAGAAGAGAAGAAATCTCAAACCTCTTACAGAATATCACCGCAACAATCGAATCCCATATAGATGGACTTTCCCGTTTGGTCTTACATTTTCGCATGCTGGAATATACATCTAGATCTCTTCCTATGTGGACCTACAATCAGCCTTCACCACCATGGACATCTCTCCAATGGACATTGTCAACTGGGAAACTGTATCCGACATCACATCACTCCGATTCAGACGTAGCAGTGGATTTCTGACGCCAAGGAGAATCACTTGAACCACTGAGACCTAAATCAGGACTCTTAGAAGTTCTCAAATAGTACCTATTATGTTAATTATGTTATTACCGTAAATCCCTCACATGGGGAATAATGAACTAGACAGACAAACAAACAAAAGTGGGCTAAATTCAGGACAGGGGGATAGGTGGTGAAGGTGGAAGGAGGGCAGGCCAGAGGGGTCCCTAGTACAGCCCTAGGGTATCCCTTACTCATACTCAGCCCAGAGATGCACCCACATGGTGGGAGCACTCTGTCCCCGTGCCTAACCTGTCTGTCCTTAGAAACCCCTAAAGCACATAGTGGACCCTTATGGATGCCCGGGTCATATAATTATATATGATATATCCCCCCAAGTCCTTTGGGATGCCCACAAAGTATTTATCAGGGGACACTTTATCAGCAAATGCTCCTTCATAAAGAAGCAATCTGATAAATGTTTATCTTCCCTGCTAGACCAAATTCATGCTCTTGAGTCCCTTCATAAAAGATCTCTAGCACAACAACATTTGGCTGATCTTAACGTCCTAAGGGCAGATCTCAGAAACCTGCTAAATGAGAGATCAGCAAAATACTACTTGTCAGCACAACAACAAATTTTTGCCCATGGCAATAAGGCATCCAAATTTATGATGAGCCGAATTAAACGTAGGCAACTGGAAAGACACGTAACTTCTATCAAACCTTCCCACGGTCCACTAATCCTCTCCTCAACAGCTATAGCTGAACAGTTCAAGATTTTCTACAAATCTCTCTACAATCTCTGCCCTTTAGGAGAAGGCCAATCTCTATCAGATAGAGAAAATGAAGTACACCGCTTCTTAAACTCCTTCTTAATCTCCTGACACTTTCCCCCTCCCAAAAAGATGCCCTCTCAAAGCCATTTACACTTCAGGAACTGGTCTCAGCTCAAAAAACCTCACCAAAAGGTAAAAGCCCTGGACGTGATGGTCTCACCACTTCCTACTATCTGACATTCCAAAATTCGCTACTTCCCCACTACCTCCCGATCTGTAACTTAGCTCTGCGAAATATACCACTGTCCTCTGAGATGACCAATGCCCTAATTACAATAATCCCAAAAGAAGGAAAAGATCCCTCATCTTGTGCGATCTACTGTCCCATATCCCTATTGAACATAGATTTGAAACTGCTTGCAAAAATGATGGCCACCAGATTACAATCCCTTCTCCCGACTTTAATACATCCAGACCAAGTAGGATTTGTACGTGGTCGAGAGGGAAAGGACAATACCACCAAAATTCTGGATGCCTTGTACTTTGCCTCTCACAAAAAAAAACACTTGTTCTTCTCGGTACTGATGCCGAAAAGGCATTCAACCGTATAGACTGGTCTTTCATCAAGCATACCTTGCAGAAATTCCAAATTCCGACCCATTTATACATGCCATTTTTGCAATGTACAACAACTCCTCTGCTGTAGTATCAGTTAACAATCTCATTTCACCACGCTTTTCTATAAAAAACGGTACCCGTCAAGGATGTCCCCTCTCCCCTCTTATATTCGTCCTTGTAATGGACACCTTGATGCAGGCCTTTAGGCAGTATACAGGAATCATAGGTTTGAAAATAGGGACATCAGAGTTTAAATGAGTTGCCTTTGCAGATTACCTTTTGATACTCACCACCAATCCCTCAACTTCCATGCCCTTAATAACTACACTCCTGACGAAATGTGGCTTTTTATCTAACTTCAAAGTCAACCCCAATAAATCATAGATTCTCCACACTGGCCTTTTCCCTAACACGCTTTCAGCTCTCAGAACCAACTCCCCCTTTGATTGGTCCTCACCCCATCTAAACTACTTAGGTATCAAGCTAACCTCCCATCTTCCCGATCTATTTCGCCTTAATTACACATCTCTTTTGTCCGCCATTGCTGCTCAGCTGGACTCACTGGATCACCAATATCTGTCCTGATTTGGCAGAAAGAACCTGGTTATGTCTCTAGTGATTCCCAGACTTAACTACCTAATGCAAGTTCTTCCAATAGCAATTCCTAGATCATATTTTCTCTCCGTGAACAATCATATCAGGACATTTATCTGGCAAAGAAGGAAACCTAGGATCTCCTTTGCAACCCTTAACTAAACCTAAACATCTAGGAGGAATAGGCCTCCCAGATCCTGAGAACTATATGAAAGCTATACACTTATGTAGAGTTGTGGATTGGCTTAGACCCTATAAGCAAAAACAATGGTTAGCTCTGGAAAATGTATACTTCCCTTCCACTCTCAGGGCTTTGTTGTTGGCGGACAAACCACTTCCTGCCAGAGCTTCTATACCTAATCCGATAATCTGCACTACTATCAAGGTGTGGGAGTGGTTCTCCGCTAATTATCAGGCCCTAACTTTACCTTCCCCCTTATTACAAATAAAATATATAATCTCTCTATCACCTAGGGAGATGAGAGA